>NC_079379.1:13549275-13691775 GCF_021018895.1 Seriola aureovittata
AGCAGCTGTCTGGACAACTGCTGCTTTAGCAGTTAGTTACTCTCTCAGCATCAGTGGAATGCTAAATAAACACACACATTGGACTTTGTATTGATTTGGCAAATGAAACAATAAGAAATAAGTAGTTGTGAGCTTATGTGTCAGATTGATAATTAATTCTTAAATAGATAAAATCATAGTGACTGTGCAGCTTGTTTCTGACAAGTGAACATTATGTGTGACACAAAATACAGTATGTATCACATGGAAACAGTTGTACTTATTTGGCAGCGCTCGCTGTGCAGCCTTCCTTTATCAACTCACATTGTTGCTGCATTCTCTTTCAATCTCTCTTTCACCCCTTTGCAAATGTGCCGTCTTTCCTCACTCTCACCTTGTCACCCCTTGTTTTTATATTGGGAGGACGTGTGTGTGTGTGTGTGTGTGTGTGTGTTGGAGGGGAGTGATTGACGGAGACAGGGTTAGGTTTCAGTCCCCCTTATCTTTTAATGGCTTGGTCTTTGTGTTGGCCCCCCACCACCTGAGACGAACACAATACAATACATGCGCATGCACACAATACACACACATACGCACACATACGCACACACACACACACACACACACACACACACACACACACACACACACACAAGTGTGACACAAGAGCCCTTCAAAGGCAAACCTGTCAATGGGCCGGCTGTCACCTCCATCTTGTGGCGCCCCGACTGTGATTAATAACTCCATCTCTCCCATCCTCCCTCATTTCTTGCGTCAGCTGGTCTGTACAGAGCGTCTCACTGATACTGTAGATCGACAGCAGCGACACCTGATTATCGATGCAAATTTATATGTTTTCTAATGACGACCAGGGCTCTATGATGGCTTTTGCTTTACCTACTTTGGCTGGATGATTGAGAAGAAATGCAAAAAACAAAATCAAATTTGCTTTTGCTTTAGAATATTTTCAAAATAAAATGTGACCAAATACAGAAGGAAAAAAAATACCCACTTTATGTTCAAACAACTACAGAAACATGACCTCCAGCTCAGCCTGTTCAGATATTGGCTACCAAATAGTGATCTTTAACTTCACAAGAGCTCCTAAGACTGTCAGGCCTTCTCTCACACAACACACACACACACACACACACACACACACACACACACACACACACACACACACACACACACACACACACACACACCAATCAGAAGGAAAGGAGAGAAGGAGAAGGAAGAGGGAATGAGAAACTCCCGGCAGCACTGAAAGTGGGCCATGAAAACATGGAGATGAGGAGGGAGAGAGAGAAATGGATATTCTTGGAAATGCATACAGGCAAAATATCGGTGGATGATGATGGAAATGAAGTGAAGGTGAGAAAAGAGAGAGAGAGAGAGAAAGAGAGAGAGTACATCAGATAAAGCCAGATTGCAAGGCCGACACAGATGGAAAGACAGACAGAAATACACAGTGGTTTTTAATGTGCACTGAAGCAGCTATAAAGCTCTGTCCACTGAGGGAGAGGGTGGCCATGTTTCTTCCCACAGCTGTAGCCAGCCAGCCGGCCATGGAACCAGACACCACTGTACCAAAGCTCTGATCTACAGCTGGGGGCCTCAAAGACTTCACATGCACACACGCACGTACACACACGCACATACACACTCGCCTGCTCCCTGTCTCCAACTCTCTCACATGCACACACATAAACACACAGGCCGAGCCTTTATTCATAGCACAAAAATTGAATTATAGCATTTAAAAAAACCAATAGCAAATAAAAGGCTGTTTTTTTTTTTTGTGCTGAAATGGAATTTTATTCCATCCCAATGACCCCACCTCCTACCTCACACTGTCCAGCCGTCTGCTAATGGAGACCATGGAGCCGTCCCTGCTTTCCCTCTCTCTCTCTTTTTTTTCCTACCCGTTCTAAACTGTTGTTTATCTCAGGATGTGGGTTTGACAGTAGTTTGGGCTGCAGTTTCACAAAAGTGAACTGCATGTGAAAGTATAGTAATCTAGACAGTTGATTGGTTCTCTAATGAATAGTGTAAGTTTCCACAAATAGCTTTGGCCAAATGTTTAACTGCAGAGCTAGCAGCTGAGTGTTTGGCCTCTTCATTGTGGAGTGTGTGTGCGCCAATACTGCTGCATGTATCTTCTTGTTGTACTTTTTTATTATATTCTTTGTATTGTGTAATAGTATTTTTAACTTTCACATGTATGTTGCCTAATACACAGCACAACAGAGATCTGATCAGAATGGATTATTTCAGAGATTTAAGCTCTGTTAGCATATTACCCCATTCGCTCTCCAGCAAAGATTTCTGTTTTCTAACACATTTCGCTTGTATTTGAAATACATGACTGTGCTAAAATGATTTATTCTGCTCATCTAATGTGTCCCATCTCTCTCCCGCTCTTTCTGTTTGTCACAGGTCTCTAAAGTGAACGGGCTGACGCGGGCGGGCTCGGCACAAGCTGTCGGTGGTGCCAAAAAGAGCCGCGACTTCCGACTGCCGTCCAAAACTGTGAAGAAGTACACAGCCACCGTGTCCAAGGGCCACGTCACTTACACCAAAGCCAAACAGAAAGAACTGGGCAAGAAAACCAAACTCAGCAGCAGCAACAAACACAACAGCGCCGCCTCGGCACCATCGTCAGCGAACAATCACAATCAGCACAGCCAGCCAGCAGCCAGCAATGGGCTGGCCAACTCAGGAAAAGCAGCGGCACCAGCCCACCACAGCAATGCAAAAACCCGCAAACAGGTGCTACTATCCAATGGGCTGCACAATGTGGCTGCCGGTGCCCGCCTCAACGGGAGGCTAAATGGGCAGCGGCACAACACCCTGGCCAAGGAGGATGGGCAGAGACAGTGCCAGCAGGGCCAGGGGGAGTGTCCAGGTCGAGAGGGACTGCGTAACTCCAAGCGGCGTCTGGAGGTAGTGCTCAACTCAGTGGGGACAGGGGTTGTTGAGCAGAAAGCCAAAACCACTGGCACTGAGGCAAAGAAGGCCAAGCTTCAACCGACTCCTCTGGAGACACGCAGCAGCAGCAAGAAGGTGGCCAATCAAGAGAAAGCTGCCATGCAAATCACCACCCCTACCACTCCAGTTTCTAATGGACACGAATCAGAAACACCTTTGTCTCCTAAACAAACTCCACCTGTTACCCCACCTCCTACTCCCCCTCCTCAGCAAACCCCAACTCCTTCTACACCAGCAGCCAATACGGAGCCGGTGAACCAGCGACCCAAGCGGGCATCGGCCGGCAAGCTGATGTTGATACGACAAGCACAGCAGCAGCAGAGCAGGTCTCATGGTCGGAACTCCTCCTCTTCCTCGCCCTCATCAGGCCAGAACCACCCACAGAACCCCAGTCGTGCCAGCACTACCTCAGACCCCCAACAAACCTCTGTGTCCTCCTCCTCCACCACCTCCTCCCTGCTTACTTCCACCAACAGCCCCGGACAGCTCAAACCAGCAGCACTGCGGCCCGCTGAGCGTGACAAGGAGTGGGAGCGTGAGAAAGAAATGACGCGCCAGAAGGAACGTGAGCAGGAGAAGGAGTGGGAGCGCCAGCGGAGCAGGCCAGAGGGCTGGGCAGCGCTGGGTGAAGTCCCTGTCTTCCGGCCAGCGCCGCGAGAGTTCCAGGACCCCCTGGTGTACTTGGACGCGGTGAGGGAACAGGCCGAGGCGGCTGGCATGTGCCGTGTGGTCCCACCTCCAGACTGGCGGCCAGAGTGCAAGCTGAGCGAGGAGATGCGTTTTGTTACACAGGTGCAGAGGGTCCACATGCTGGGCCGGCGCTGGGGCCCCAACGTGCAGCGGCTGGCCTGCATCCGCAAGCACCTCAAATCTCAGGGCATTACCATGGATGAGCCGCCTGTCATTGGTAAGTGAGACACACAAGGGTATATATGAACGAACACACGGCCCTTGAGACAACACAACTCAAAAAAAAGAATAGTGATAATAACTTGAATTGATTAATTAAGCAATAAGCCACAGAGGAACTGAAGTTAATTTAGAATTTAGTTAGAGTAAATTAAACCCGTTTCTTAACTAAGGCCTCCTCTCCGTCTTGTTGACACACATCAGAAGAAGATAATGCACAATTACCTTCTCGGTATCCGGCAGTTTTTAACTGCTTTGTCAATCAGTCCGGGTTATATAAAGTCACGACAAAAGCAGCCAGTAAGCAAGCATGAAAAATATTGCTATTTCCATTGGTATGAGTGGTGCTCTGAAAGCTTCAGTGGCGCTCTGCCTGATTTTATCTTCCTGTTTATAGACGACAATAACAATGTGGAACAACTCGGCGAGGGGCCTGACAGGCTGCAAAAACAATATTTCCCCAGATTGCCTTGTTACCTTCCATTTCTCACAATGACATCAGCATTTTATGAACATTTAAACAGCCCTTCTTCAGACGGAGTGTGTGTGTGTGTGTGTGTGTGTGTTTGTGTGTGTGTGCACGTGCTTTTCAAATGGTGTATGTGTGCAGCCCATGAATGCAGATACTTTGCCATTGAATTTTACTAGTTTTACACTAGTTTACTAGTTTTGGTGTTGTGCATGAGTTTGTAGCGTTTGTATACAGCTGTGTACAGATTAGCCCAGTGTGAGTACGGCTATGTGGCTGCCAGCCAGAGAGACCAGGCAGCCAGTGACTTCAGCCAGCCACGATGCCCTGGTTCCAGATGACTTCCTTTACTGTGCAAAGCAGATCAGTTCTGCATTAGCAGTAATTTGTGTCTCTGTTTTAGTGCTGCGATGTTTCAGATCATTTTGAAAGTTGATAACTCAACTGGCTGTTTCAAATCAAATGAAATAGGCTAGAGGAAATGGCATATTTAGCCACAGGAGCAGATGCTCCAAGATGGCAGTGTTCTTGATTTGATTTGATTTTTTTTTTTAGTTTAGACATGTGTCCATAGACGACTTCTCTGTGGACACATTCTCTGAACTAACCTCTTCTTTGTCCTTCTGCTCTGCACAGGTGGCTGTGAAGTGGACCTGTCACGTTTTTTCCAGCTCATCAATGACATGGGCGGCATGCAGCAGGTGATGGACCTGAAGAAGTGGACCAAGCTGGCTGACCTTCTGCGCATCCCTAAGTCAGCGCAGGACCGGCTGGCCAAGCTGCAGGAGGCTTACCTCCAGTACATCCTCTCCTATGACTCGCTTAGCGCCGAGGAGCGCCTCCGACTGCAGGCCGAGGTGCTGCAGGAGAAAAAGAACCTGGAGTTGCGCCGGGGCCCTCTGGAGGGTCTCTTGGACTCCTCAACACCTAGTGCTCTGGTCCTGCCACGCTATGAGCCCAAGAATGGGTTAGTAGGTGGGATAGTGGGAGGGGGAACAGGGCACCAGCGCACCAATGGAGTGTATCACCATCTGAAGGAGCTGGAGGCTCAGGTCAAAGCGGGCCGGCGCCGGCTCTTCGCTCAGGAAAAACAAGGCAAAGAGGACAGGCAGCATGGAGAAGAGCAGGAGGAGGAGGAGGACAGGGGCGTTCTCAGCGACCAGCACAAATGTATTTACAAGGTGAGGATGGAGAAGACATTTGCTGTTTATTCCACACATTTGAAGCATGCAAACAAGAGGCATGTAAGTCTATCTGTTTTTGTTATTCTTTTGTTTTTTTTACGGTTCTATTCTTTCTAGAAGAGGTTTTATAATCCCGAGTCATCAAGTGCTGTTGACTGTTAACTCTTGTTGACGACTGTTTCTGGGTCAGTTATTCATTACAGCATTGCTTTGAAGTTTCCATGAGCAGTAGCACCAAGGTGTAAGCACATCTGTGGATGATGCCTCCGTACTGGTCTGCCTGCCACCTGCTGTCAATAGTTTGTTTGATTGTGTTTCTCAGTGTGTTGGTATCATCAGGTTTGTTTTAGTCCTTCAATCCAGCAGATTATTAATGGCATGCCTTAAATAGCATCACAAGATATCCACATTTGTTTGTTTGGCTAATACCTGACCTTTTGTGGCTTGTTGATGGCGCCTGAGCAGTTTTCAAAGGCCTCATTACTGCTCAGCCAGATGCCTGAGATCTCACTTCTATCTGAATCAAGACTGATGTCACACGTGAAGTGTAAACACTCTGCCCCTTTCATATTATCGCCACTAAAACTTGAGTGTTTTGATATCACAGTTCTAGTTCATTAGTGACTAAATAAGCACTGTATCTTTAAAAGGAACTAAGCTGTGCTATAAATTGCTACATCACACTTTGACTGGGTTTTGCTTAGGGTCAATGTTACTGTGGTTTTAACTGCAAAGATGTTGATTCCTATTGAAATTCTTTATTCAGTTTCCTTAGTAACATTATCATGCTGTTTACTGTCATCATTTCTGGTTTATAAAAGCAAAGATAAAAGGGTTGCACACCTGGTTACATGCAGCAGTTTTCGTGCAGCTGCACCGTGAAGACCTGGTTCTTCTTGTGAGAGTGAGGGACAGCGGTTTTTGTACCTTGCACATCTTGGGGTTTGTTAAATATCTCTGTGCACCTCTGTGTGTGGTAAGTTGGTCAATAGTCTTGCTTCAGTGTGCACGTGTGTGTGTGTGCGCTCGCGCACATTAGACGCATCCCCACCTCCCCAGCCTGCAAGCAGCTGTGTTGATTCTGGCTGGCTGAAATGTAGGTCAGAGAGAAGGCAGCCCCCAAATCAGCCCTTCCCCTCACCCTGTCCCGCCCACTTCAAGCCCCGCCCTCTCCCCATGGCTCCTCTCCTTCAGCCCATGCCCTTGCTCTTAGCCATTTCCACAAACCTCCAGTCCTCTCGACCAACCGTCTCTTTCCCTCCAAACCCACTCCCCTCGTGCGCTGTCCCCTTGCCAAACCCCACACCAAGCCCCTCTTTCCCCCAGCCACAGGCAGACATGTATGCAAAGGCTATCAGTTCCTTGTGTACATTCAGATATGCACATGTGCAAACACACAGCACAATATGAGAATTCCAGTCCTGTCGTACATACCCGTGTGCACAAAAACGCAGACTGTGTCACGGTTTGTGTGCATGTATTTGCCACAGCATCTTGACGAGGTGACGCAGTAATGATGTCAGTCATTAAGACAACTTTTTCTCTGTGTTGGCTTTCTCTCTCACATTCACTCTCACACTGCACAATACTCCACCCATTTTGAATCTGGATCCCATTTGATTTTTTTTTTTTTTTCCCCTCCATCTTCCTTTGGTAACTAAATCCCTCTTTATGACCTCCCTCTGAAGAACTGAGATACTGTCAACAGACTTGACCCAGTACAGTCCATAGACGTCTGAGTTATAGAAGCACCGTTCAACATAGTGACATGTGAATGGCTGTCACCGTGCTGACAGGACAGGCTTGTCTAAATATGACCCATCACTCTTCTCTACAAGTCTGATTTGTATGCATTTTTCATCAAGAGCGGCCCCCGAGAGGAGGTTAGATTTCACCTTTTCTATCAAGAGAACAAAGTGCACGTCAAGGATATAATTATCTCTAATTACAGCAGGAAAGGCTTGGATAAGTGCTGCTACTGACTGGCCCAAAGAACGGCTTGTCAGTGCTTACTAGGTCACTGCTATGCTGTATTATTGAACTGCATTATTTTACAACTCTGTAGCTATTGTAATAATAAACCACAATGTCAGTCACTTTTCTTTTTTTTTGAAACATCTACTCACTGAAGACAGGAAAAAAAAAGAAAAGAAAAAAAATATAAACTGTCACTGTAAGGATGAGGAATTCGCAAGGTCATCTTTCAGCAGGGTCCATACATCCCCGGGCCCGGAGCCGGCAGATTTATGGCCACCTTCAAAGCTTCTCTGTAGCAGGAGTGTTCATGGGAGAGAGGGTCAAGTCCAGGGGAAATGTATCCGGGACTTATAGAGGATGCACAGAGGTGGAGGCTTATAGAGAAACATAAATACACATGTACAGTTGTTACATTACTGTGCACGTACATGTATTCTTTTGACCATAAAGCGAACTATTACATTTCATCTCATACAGGCATGCGGTGGTAAAGTTGCAGTTCATTAATGAATATTTTCTTTGCTAATTTTTTTTTTTTCATGCTCTTGGTTTTTATTTCCCTATAGTTGTTTTTCCATGACTGAAGACCATAAATATGTAGAGTGGAGTCTGGAGTTTCTTCTTGTTCCCCTCTGACTCTCATCGTGCTGTGACTCACGATGTTTAATGTCTCTTTGTTGCAGGGGAAATCGGTGTCTTTGACGAACTTCTTCAGGATAGCCCGGAACACCATGACCATGTGCTTTAACAAGGAACCAGGGGCTGCTGAGGTTGAGGTTAGCGTGCTAACATCTTTATTAAACTGCAGTGACTTAAAATGATCTCTCGTGGCTCGGCTTCAAATTTATGTCAGTTGTCAGATGAAAGAACACCTGAAACCTGTACCCTGTTTCATGCATTCTTCTTGCTGATCAGCTTTCATGTTTCTTTTTTTTTTTTTTTTTTTTTCCTTGCAGCAAGAGTACTGGAGGATTGTGGAACAGAGAGACAGCCACGTGGCAGTGCATTGTGGGAAGGTGGACACTAGTACACATGGCAGTGGTTTCCCCACAGGAAAGTCAGAGCCATTTTCAAAGTAAGTAGCCCACAGACCTCACACAGCACTCACTCATGTTTGGACATGTTATGACCATTTCTATTCTCTACCTCAGACATGGATGGAACCTCACTGTCCTCCCCAATAACTCTGGATCCATTCTGAGGCATCTGGGTGCTGTGCCCGGTAAGGACATACGTACTCTGCAGCAAAAAGGCTGTAGCTGTCCAATAGTGATCTCAAAGAAAGACAAATTTAGCATCAACATGATGATACATATATAGGCATCTACTCATTCTGTGTAATCACTAGTTAGTAATAACCCCATGCTCTTTTTTTCTCTCTCTGTAAACCCATCTGTCTCCCCAGGGGTGACCATTCCCTGGCTAAACATTGGCATGGTCTTTTCTACCTCATGCTGGTCTCGAGACCAAAATCGCCTTCCATATATTGATTACTTACACACTGGTGCTGATTGCATTTGGTAAGTATGCGCTGGGCTCTCTGCTGACACACAATCACTGGTATTGTGTGTGAGCATGACCACACAGGGGAAAAAAAAAAAACCTGCCTCAAATTCCCATGTAAAATTCTAAACACATGTAAAATTAGCTGGAAGACCCAGTTTGAAAAATAAAGTTTTTTTTTCTCTCTGTTTGTGCGTCTTCATCCCACAGGTATTCTGTCCCTGCTGAGGAGAAGGCTAAGCTGGACAAGGTGGTCCATACACTGCTTCAGGCCAATGGCACCCCAGGACTAGAAATGTTGGAGAAAAACATCATGGTCAGTGTCGTTTGTTTTATTTGTGTGTGTGTGTGTGTGTGTGTGTGTGTATGTATGCAAATACTAATATTTTGCTATCCTCCATCCATCTGTTTGTCATGTATTGATCTCATGTTAACGTTGGCAGCATTTCATTTTCAATTAGTCTTAATACTTACCGTTAGTTACAGTTACAGAAATGTAAACCTTTTTTTCCGTCCCTCTGTCTCTTCCTTCTCGATTTTGCAGATCTCTCCAGAGGTGCTGTGCCGTGAAGGTATCAAGGTTTACCGTACGGTCCAGCGGAGCGGCCAGTTCGTGGTCTGCTTCCCCGGTGCCTTTGTCTCTAAAGTGTGCTGTGGCTACAGCGTGTCAGAGACGGTGCACTTTGCCACGCCGCACTGGATGAACCTGGGTTACCAGGCTTCAAAGGTCAGCATATGAACCGGGGTGGGCAGAGCAGTACCAAGTGCCATGCTAAAGTAATAAAGGAACATATGTATATGTGGAAAATAAAATGTGCAATAAGGTATGCAAAATATATTCTATAAATATATGTAAAATCAAAATGTGTTGGGTTTCTTTGGAATTAATATTACAGGCTTTACATAATGGCTGTTTGTTTTATTTCACTCCTGCTTTATAATTCCTCACAACACTGGCCCCCTGTGGAAAGAGGCAGTTAAAGCTCTGATTTATGGAGAGTTGATTGAAACTGAAATGGATAAATGAACTTAGAACCTAGAGCTTGATTCTCTAATCAGCCAGCGTGTTGAACTGTGAGGGGTAATTGCAGCTGTAAGTCTCCCCGGGAGGTGTATTTAGATTTTTTCTTTTGTGATCATGAGCAAGCCTTTGGACCATTGGACCTCATTATAGCTGTAATAGAAGAGAAGAAAATGTTCCTTACTGTCATCATGGGCATTATGTTGATGGAAGAACATATACCTTCAGCACTACCATCGTATCCAAAGTCACAGTAAAGATTACTCACGAGGGTAATATGACATTCATACAGTGTACTTTAGTGAGGTGCTATGAGCGGAACATTTTCAACATTTCCGCCCATCTGTCCCATTCGTGTGAATGAAAATATCTCAGGAGCGCCTTGAGGGAATTTCTTCAAATTTGGCACAAATGACGATGAAATGATCAGATTTCGGTGGCCAAAGGTCAAGCATTGTCTGCTGTCATGGCTACAACCTTTTGTTCTATCAGAAAAGACTTTATCGGAAAAGCATGTGAACACACACTCCGGAATGTGACTGAATGTGATTTTGTTTCTCTCAATAAAATTATACACTAATACAGTCGACATACAACAGAGCAAGAACAACAAAGCTTAACAAAGTCAAGTCATGTTACACAAATCAGTTTTATTCACAAGTCCCTTTATCACAAATCAAAAATACTCTAGATACCTTTTCTTCATTCTGAGTCTGGACAGACGTGGATGTAAACTGTAACTGGACTGGAGAGGTTGAGAAATATTGATCTGAGTGTACAGAGTCTGTGGTTATACTGCAAACATGCTGAATGACATTATCACTTCATTCATTTAAATGTCTGTCCTCCAATGGCTGTTTTTTGATTTTGAGACTTAGCAAACAGTAAATTGAAATGCATCAAAAAAAACAATCTGTTGGGGATTTAATCAGAGTTCATTTGTAATCTGTTCTGATTTGTGTGCAGGACCTGAAATGTCGTCGTATAGCCAAACCCTTCTCCATGGAGAAGCTACTGTACCAGATCGCCACAGCTGAGTCAAAGAGGGACAACGGCCTTCTCCTCACCACCATCTCCGCCCTACTCAAAGACCTCAGGTAGGATACTGCAGTGCACACATACACATACATTTGCATATGATATACATATACATATATAATATACAATACTATTACTATTCTAATTTAATCTGCAAGTTAAAACCTGTTAAAATGTAGCACTGTCATTTCTAATCTATATCCTTGTTATCTATTCCTTTATGTGGATTATTTTATCCTCTGCAAATACTGTTCTTTTTATATCAGAGGAAGCCCCACTCTCTCTCTCCCTTTTTTTTTTCCCCAGAGCAATAAAAAACATCCAACCTAATATATCATGATACAGTTTGTGCACAGATTTTACATGATGGCAGCAAAGGTTTTCTGGGTCTAATGAGCAGCTTTTTTTTTTTTTTTGATGTCCAACAGGAACATAGAGATGGGCCAACGGCAGGAACTTTACAAGGCAGGTTTGCTCTCCTCTGCTCGCTATGGCACGCATGACGGCGGCCTAGGGCCCGGCGAGGGACGCAAGAAGCCCCGCGGGAAATGGCTAGCACTGGAGTCCTCAGAGAGACGCTGCCAGATCTGTCAGCATCTCTGCTACCTGTCCATGGTGAGACCAGAGAGCACAGGAGTTTAACACTGTATGGTTAGAAGATTATAGCACTTATTCTCTAGAGGCCTATAGTGACAGTTTGGATATAATTTTTTTTTTTTAACTTGCATCGAACGCAATAAGAAACACAATCCGATTTTGTCAGCTTCCTTCATGAAAGTTGGAATTTATTCAAGAAATCATCCATCATGGGAATTTAGTTTGTAGGTATTATCTTGCATTATGCTCTGCAATCACATACAGCTTATATACTGTACTGCCTGCTATACATAATAGCATTGCTATTTATTTGGACCTATTGACATTTTCTTGTATTTATTATTGGTCAATATTTCAGAAGTATCTAAATCAAAGTATGTTAATTAAAAAAACGACATTTTACAACAATGGTATCAAATTTGCAAGTGGCATAATACAGTAGGAGTGGAGGACCAAGATAAATGTCCCTGTCTGGGTTTCTCTGTCTGCGCAGGTGGTTCAGGAGACTGACAACGTGGTTTTCTGTCTGGAGTGTGCCCTGCGCTATGTGGAGAAGCACAAGTCCTGCAGAGGCCTTAAGATGATGTACCGATACGATGAGGTGAGCTGCTGCTTTTTGGTTCTGCTGTGGTTCAGTTCTCGCTCTGTCCAGATGGGGGAGACATCAGCCAGGTTTACACTGCTCCAGGAAGGAGATTATTCACCATGTGACGGTGGTCATGTAATGTACTTGGTTGTGTCAAGGCTAAGACAGTGATTTATTAAAAAAAAAAAAAAAAAAAGAAGAAAAATGTCCATTGTTAAAATGCTTTAATTTTTTATGTGTTTTTCTCTGTGCCTTCCTCGCTCAGGAGCAAATCAACAGTTTGGTGAACCAGGTGTGTGGCCGGGCCATGTTAAAGAACAGCAGTGGCGGCGGTGGTGGGGCAGTCGTCGTCAGCGGAGGAGGGGGGGAGCCCTGCCTGGGCTTAAGCCCTGCCAAAGCATCACCGGCCAAGCGAGGCCCCCGGAAGCGTGATACTGTGGAGGTGTCCCTGCCACGCCTGTCCTCCAGCCACATGCCTAAGGCAGCGGCTGTATCCTGAGGGGGACATCTTGACATCGCCACCCTGTGCGCTGTGCCCACGTCCTGCCCTACCCCTCCCTACACCCTCCTCAAATCCCTTGTTTTTTAATTTTATTTTTATTTTTTACATTAAGCAGGATCACGATCAATCCCTCCTCCACCACCCGATATTTAAGATCGATTGTTTTTGAGCTTTGAAAATCCCCTCACCTGACCTCAGTCCCCCCTCCAAAAAATATTCACCTCCCCCCTTAGTATGACAGGCTTGTTTTATTAAAAAAAAAAAAAAAGAAAGAAAAGAAAAAAGAAAAAAAAAGAAAAACAAGTTGTCTTTTTTGCACTAGTGTGAAAGAAGAATTTGTTTTTATTCTGGATGATTTTAGAATCCCCCGCCCCGCCCCTCCTGAAGTCGTCCTCAACAACATTACAAGCATTAAGTGTAACGTTCACAAGAAGACTTGATGGGCCCTGTTGTACCTTTTACCTCCACCCTCCACCTTCCCTTTACTGAAATGGGTTACGTTTGTTACCTTTTTCTTGCATCACTCTTTCCTGCCCTCCTCTCACCCCTGAGACTGAACCCCATCCCTTCTCATCACACGTCACTCAACTGTGAACATGGGACGAATGAAAAGGCGGCCTTTTTTTTTTCCTCCCTGGTTTTCTGAAATGAAAATGATATCAAGTAGTTACCCAAAGTTTCTCTCTGTCCTTGGTTTGAGGAAGAAGAGTCCTTTTTTATTGATTTTAGATGTTCTTGATGCAGCTCCTGCATTGTTTTGTTTTTTTTTTTTTGTTTTTTTTTAAAAAGGGGGGTTGGAGACGCGAGGTAAAAACTTGAAAGACAGATAATGTTGGTTTATTGTTGGTTGGCTATGTTTTTTTCAAGTTCTATTTTGAATTTTAGCTTTGTTTTTTCTAGGTTTTTTGCAAGAAGTCTTCTGTGTACTTTATTTTATTTTGTTGTCATTGTGGATGTTTCTGTTCGTTGGTGGATGTGAGAGAGGGCAGAGCTACAGCTGCTTGACCTGTGAAAGGTCACCGCTCACCTCACTTCCTGGTAGTATGGAGGGATCCCTCCTTCGCTAGCAAGTGAAAACTGTGCCTGATTCTTAGCGAGGAGATCCATTTTATTGGTGCTGTTGGTTATAATTACTGTATAACAACACAAAATTTTAAAATCGGGGGGGTTAGCGCCTGCTGTCGGCTAACAGCTAGCTCACACACCCCCATCCCACAGGGCAGAAAAGCTTTCAGGCTTTTCTGGTTCTAGATGTGCAATCGTGTTAACATTCCATTCTTCCAGTCCTCTTGTTTCATCTGTACCAGTAAACATTAATTATTATATTATATTATTATTATTATTATTTTGTGTTTTTTTTACTTTTGTTGATCTGATGTGTTATCTCAAGTAGAGCCACTAGTCAAAGAGTGTAAAATGTGAAATATCGAATCCAAGTTTTGTTTGTTTTTTGTTTTGTTTGTTTTTTTTCTTTCATTGTGCTGTTTTGGCTTTTTGCTTTTGTTCCCTTTTTCAGATATATTATGAGTGATTTTTAGAGAGAGGAAAAAGTCCAACACAAACAAAACATCAACTTTTTTTGTACATAATCCTGTAAATTTCTTTAAATACTTGAGCCTTTTTCTGGGGTTAAGGAAGAAAGAAAGGAAGGAAGGAATAAAGAGAAGAGAGACAAAGTTCCAGAGGAGAGTGCTTGATGAAGAAAAAGCCTTACATTTCCCTTTCTTCATCCGTGTGAGTTTGATGCTTACAGGGTTGCTCTGGTAAACGTGTATAAAAATTTTAAGTGCTGCTTATATCACTAAGAAAGAAGATATTGAGTAGCCAACGACTGCCCCCAACCTAGTTTTGTTTGTTTAGCTTTACTTTTTTAAAGAAAAGGGAAAAAAGATATGTTCACTAAAAAAAAAAAAAAATGGGTTTTTACATTTTCATTACTGAAAATTCAACAAAAATGTAGTAGCTACTCATGTTGCACTGAGCTTGCCAGTGGTGACTGTCAAGGAAAAATCCTATAATCCAGTTTGTTGGTTGTCGTCCCTCGCAGAAGACTGAACTGTGTTAGGACTATTTAATGAAATACCAAGTCGGGTGTTTTCAACATAAAAAAAGTGGTTGTCAAGTTTTTATGGCCTTACAATATATTTTATTCTGATGGGATTTTTTTTGTTTGCTTTTCAGTTCTTTTATTGTTTGTTTGTTTCTTCCATTTTCTACAGTATAAAATACTTGCTCACAGTGGGGTCTCTGGTGACTTAATTTATTAGTGCCGCATCTCGGCCTTTCCCTCCACTCGGAAAGAGAGTCTCATGTTGGTTATATTGACAGTTTTTTACTTTTGCAGTTTGTACTTAAGGTTTAATAAAAACTTACCGACAATTCACTGTCATTTCTTTCCAACCTGCTCGTGTGTCTCTGTGTGTGCAGACTTCTGACATGACTTCAAGAATAAATGGTTTGAACAGTTTCATCATTTAGATTTCATGTTCTCATACGGGGAAGTCGAGTAGCATTAAAGGGTCATTTTAAATATATTACAAAATCATTTCCTCACTTACCTCTTATGGTATCCAACCTAGAGCTGAAAAGATTATAATGGATTGACAGAAAACTAATTGTCAACTATTTTAATAAACAATCATTTAAATTATTTTTTTACACAAAATGCCAAAAATTAAACGGTTCCAGCTTCTTGCATGTGAATATTGGCAGGTTTTTCAGGCTTCTTAAATTATAACGTCAATATTTTTAGACTGTTTTCAGATAAAATTAGTAAATTAAAGTATCACCTTGGACTCTGGGAACTGGGCAACTGGACTTATTGATTAACTGAGTACTACTTTAATAATTTTATATATATATAAATAAAAAACACTATTGGGATGGAGGCGGAAATCAAAAATAGATATCACTGGAGGCAAATAAGAAAATGCTTTGTTGTAATTTGGGTGAACTGTCCCTTTTACAACAAGACAAATGTCAAGACACCGCAGGGAAATTATTATCCATATGTAAGAGATTTAAACAGGCTGCACCACGACATTAGCAAGGTCCACAGGAAGCAGCAGCTGCTGCAGCAGGATATTAGAAGTGCTTTTCTGTTCATTTAACACAGGGCTTATCAGTCTATTCACTCGCCACATATTGTACATGCAAACTATTGGAGGGCCCTGTAGTTCTTCATAACCTTAATTAAAGTGCACTCGATTGAGCGTCACGCATCGACACCAGCTGTTTACTATTCACAGTGAACACTTTGACACGTCCACTCTCAGCCTTCAAATGCCATTTACTCTCAGCACAACACTAGTACTGCTTTTCCTTATTTTATAGTTGAAAAAACATTTAACTGTAATAATGAATATATACAAGGTAAAATATTCTCCAAGAGAAAAACTGCTGTATTTCAGAACCTTTCTTCGCTCCTGCTGAATCCCTCCCTCCATCCATCCATCCGTTCCCTCGCCGTGTCAGCTTTCCATTTGTAAAGAGCTCAGGCAGGACTGTAAATCAAGAGTGAGCGCACAGGGACTGTTAACATGCTCAAACCCTAAATCCTGCTCACATTTCACTCTTTAACTTGTTCCTGAAATGCTTAGATGAAAATTAAACAATGCTGGGGGAGAAACATTTATTACCAACAAGTCAGAAACTGTAGGCAGGGGAAAAGAAAGGAATGAGTAATGCTGTCACATTGCACAAAGGTCACCATTTCTGTACAAAAAAAAAAAAAGAAAAAAGATCTGGATACAGTTAAACCTTCTGGGTGTCATCCAGTGCATAGCGCACAGTCCAAATATCGATTTGGTCCTAAGGAGAAGTTCGCCCAAATATTACTGGTAAAATGAATTCCAGAGGGCAACTCTCCTGCATGTGATTGTTTGTGTTAAATCATTGATATCCTGCTACCTGAACCCACTGCCAGGTGACGGCATGCCAGGGCGCAAAAGTATTATCTAATTGGTAGTATACATTTAAAATATTGCAGAATCTTGCGCAGCCAAAGGAATGCAAGAAGCTTTGGGGATTCAGCTTATACATAAAGTCCTGAAAAATTCATCCATGTGGCCCCTGCAGGTCATTAGTCCTAACTGTTCAGCATTAACTGTATTAAAGGGTCCGTTCACCCAATTTATGAATAGTCATGGTAGATTTTACTAGCACAGGTTTTGCAATATCAAAAAAAAAAAAGTTTATTTGGCGTAAGGACAAGAAAGAGAGGAAAAAAGGACGCAACAGAAACCGCACACGTCAAAACCCGGGAAACTATCTGCTCGTCTAGAGATAAGTGAGAAATTGTGATTTTTCAAAATTTGGGTGAATGGATCCTTTGAATGATCAAAGGTATACAACATTAAGAAAGTCCAAATTACACACACTTTTAGTGATTATAATCTTATTTTACTTTAAAAATAAAATGTTATTAACCTGGCAGAGCTGGTGATAGCCTCTTCATTTTGGCAGGGATGTGGTAGTTCAAACCACCATCATATCTTTATGTTCTGCAGAGGTTTCACCAAAGTTCAGGTCATATAAGAACAGCACAGTGAATGCTAAAGTGTTAGCACATAGCCTGACAAGCAGCTACCTGAAAGGGACAAATGGATGATTTTAGGGTATGCTTGTTTATGTCCCTGTCACTGATCAGTAACAGGCATCTCCTGGTCTTAACATGCACAAACACAGAAACAGAATATTAGAGCATTCTCTGAATAATGCCAAACTATTAATGTGCATGTTAAGTCATTCAATGCTATTATGCTAAAGGGAACTCAAACCTATTTGACAGGATTCAATTAGAATTGAAAACTCAGTGGTGTTTTAAGGCAAGGTCATGTGGCAGTTAGTGCAACCTCAGTGTATTTTCTTTCATATACTTTTCTTCAGTATGAAAGGAATTTGAGAAGGAAGCCAATGTTGTTAGGTATCCGAGTTTGTTTTGGCAGCTCTGTATGTTTGTGTGTTTGTGTTTAAATCCAGTCCAGCTCTCCTCAAACCTTCTGCCTGCTCTCCTCACAGTCTTTGCTGGTATGGTCCTCTTGCTCCACCCTGTCCACCAGCGCTGTATCTGGGTGCACCTCGTCTTCATCCAGGGTCACCACCACCGGTGGCCGTCTCCGTCTTCCTCCTCCCCCCGATCCTCCTCCAACACCACCACCTCCTCCTCCTCCTCCCCCTTGCTCAGTCTCCTCCTCATCATCCTCCTCATCATCCTCCCCGGCCTCCGTGTCCTGGCTGGCTGAGTCAGTGCAGGTGGATGAAAGGGAGGAAAGCTTGTGGCGTAGCTCAGCTTGGGTGGGAACCTGGAGACTGATCTCTGTGGTGAAGGACTCAACGTCAGGACCTAAGGGAAAGAGGAGTCAATTAGATAACTTCAGACTTTGGGGTTAATTACATGTCAAATCAATAGAAATCCCAAGAATAAAAAAATGAATTGAGATTTTTTACATAATCTGTACAACTGAGCATTTCTCCTATGGAGCATGGTGCCAAAGATCAAGCCAGATTACATGGAATGACATACAATGTCTTAAATACACAATGAGAACCAAACAGGGGAAACATCATTGGATAATTAATAAATAGAATAAGGATAAGGAGTAAGGGGTAGAGACAGATGTAAGGAACAGAAGCACATGGCAATGTAAACAAAACAGCATGTGTGTAAGTAAACAAAAATCCAAGCAAACAGAGGAAGGAAACAAACACCCAAACCTGTGAAAACCATGTTTGATACCTTAATACAGTTTGGTTCAATGTACAAACTTGTTATTTATTACATTTATGTATTTTGTACATTTACTAGTTAAAACATGTTCTTTTCAGTGGTATGATTGCTTTTAGGGTAGATTTTGTCATATATTGGCATTATGCACAGGTGTGAAAACCTTTTTTTCTTTTTCCATTTTTAATGCCTCATAAATCAAAAATGTTTCAGACTTGCACCTGTTTGCTATGAAAGCACTATAACATGAGGATTATATAGAGACATTTAAAAGCTCTTCTGTGGCTCAGTGTGAAGATAGAGTGGGCTCCAAAACACAAAATAATTTTTTCATAGAATTTTCAGCAAGTCATAACTTTGCAAATATGCAGCTATGGACCAATCATTTTAGAGGTTAAAGACATAAAGCATGAACCAAATCAAAGACGGTCTGTCGGGAGGTCTCTGTTCATTTGACATTGAATGACCCCTTGGTTAAAAGATAAGATACATACCAGCATTGGTTGGTAGGATGGTAGGTAGGTGGATAAATAATTCTGCTGTTGTTCTGGCAGATACACACTCCTCTCGTGTTAATGGTTTGTATCAGTCTGTGGGGAATTGTATCCTTTTCTCTTAAAAACCCTAAACAATTCTTTTATTTATTATTATTCATTATTTATTTGATATCTCAGGCCAACAGCTGTAAAGAAAAGCAGAGATCTTTGGATCTGTTCAAGTTGTTGGAATTACCTCATAGCTTTTGTTTAAATTTGCTAGAATTTTGTCCAAGCTCATTTGCCGACTGATGTGAAATATAGCAGATATTTGCATTAGAGTTGCAGTTGGTTATTTTTAGACAAAGACGAGCTGTCAGCGAGACACTGTAGGTCGTTCACTGTAAAAAGAAATTTCCCAAGCAGATGTGGATAGATGGTGTTGGTGCATCACATCTAAACATTATGCTTGTCACTCTTCTGAGTCACATGCTTCATCTCATTCTTTGATACGACTTAGCTGTAGAAAGTTATTTTAGATCTGTAATTAAATGTTGTCTGTGCATTATTATTATTTAAAATTGTGTGTGTGTGTGTGTGTGTGTGTGTGTGTGTGTGTGTGTGTGTGTGTGTGTGTGTGTGTGTTCACCTACCTGTGACAGGTGATGCAGCACTGTTGTCCTCTCCCCCAGAGTGCAGAAACACATCCAGGGCCTCGTGGTCAGACATATCCATCAGATCCATCTGCTCCAGCATGTCCACGTTCACCTCCATGGATGACATGCTTCCTATTGGCCCTAGATACAACATGGGACAACGAGTTATTAGCTTCACACGAGACTGGAGCGTTCAGAAGGCAGCAGCAAGGGGCTGAGTCCAGGAAGAGAGGCGCTTTTTATTTCACTCCAAAATTTGCCAAGCAGAAGCAAATGGGCACATTGATGCTGATGGCATTTGAAATGGGTAAGCTTGTGCACATGGAAGATTTTGTTTACCTTATGATCCAAAGCATTACCATAAATAATGGATTGGCAGGTGTCACTGTGTGTAGGAAGCTGTGTATGAAGGCGACAAGCAACACCTACAATATCATTAAAAGGATAGATTCTCATTTTTTCAAGTTTATCTTAATATTTGCACGCCCACATGTACATTGAAAGAGCAATTAGTCACTGCACAGTCCAAAGAAGACACAAAGAGTAACTTTGGTTGATACGTACTTGATTTAACTAATTTGTCTTTCTCCCTCACCACTTACATTGGTATTGCATGAGGAAGGGAAATTTTCACAGCCAGGGTGGAGAGGAGGAACAACTGCAACACTCTTGATGTACATACGGGCATGGTGAGCGGTGCTTTAAGACAGACATGAAAAAATATGAACTCGTCCTTTAAGTGGACAGATTTCAGCTGAGATATAAAGAAGTCAAAGGTGCATATCTCCTTTTTGCCGGTTAAAAATAATGGGATGACCCTTAAGAGGTGAATGATGCTAAGTGATGAACCCACCTGTACGTTTCAAGCCTTGGCTTCTGTAAAACACCTTAAAATTGCATTAATATACAATGGAACGAAAGGTTGACCAATGAAGCCAGAACCAGTCCATTAAGTGAGTTTGGAACATTTAGAAGCAACAACAATACAATACAGAGAACAAGTGAAAACCAGACAGACTGAACTTAAATGAATGTTATATTCAGCATGACAGTGATTGTATTGTGTTTGATTCTAAATTATCCCCTTAACTTTTCTGACATGTGACGAGGCAAAGGAAGAAAGCCAACTCAACACACCCAACCAGTCTCTTATTTTCTCTATGAATGTGGCTGAACTAGCATTAAAACTGGCAAATTATCTTCTTGTTTAATAGGCAGGAAAGTACAATATCATTGGAAACCCTGCTACACGCCAGCTCATACATTACCTACCACAGTCCTGGATTCACCACCTTGCAGGGGTACAACCCCCCCACCCCCCAGCCTGTTCACTATCATTTGATGTGCTGCATGCGTCACAAACAGCCAGTCAGTGCACTGTGGGGATGGAAGGAGGGGAGCGCAGGGTGGGTGGGTGGGGGTTAGCTTTGCGAGCATAAAAGGAAGAAGGGAAATGATTGGCCGGAGCACAGCAGTGAGAAAAGATGCCATTGGCTCCCATACCTCAAGGAAATGAGGAGAGCAGAGGAAGGCGGCACAGGGAGGGAGAGCAGAAGAGAGAGTGAAGAGAGAGAGAAAGAAGGGGAGTATTATTTCACAAGGAGACTGCCCCCAAAAGTCTCCCTGTCCTTACAACAGCAACACACATCACAAAAATCATCTCACACACGCACACACACACACACACACACACACACACACACACACACGCGCGCACACACACGAGGGTCATATTTTCAGAGGCCTCAACTTTGGCAATTCATCTGAATGTCCACAGATGTATTTTACAAACATATAAACTGATTCTAAAAGCATAAACACAAAAACCTAAAAGAAAGTAACGCAAATACACAAACAAATGGAGATGTTGTGTATTTAACTTACACACATAAAATCGTTCCTACACACACATTCTCTTCTTTCTCTGTGGAGACAGCAGTGTTTTCTGTGACACATCTTCGGAGAAACAAGGGTCTAATGCTCACTAATGACTCCTCAGTATGCAGCCTCTTCTCATATGTATTTCCATATCTCGCCTGTCAGCTATGCAATTACCACCACACAGCAGCTATTCAGCCTCATAAAACATAGGATGGAGGATGTTGACTCAGTTTTCAGCCCCAAATGGAGCTGTGTTTCCAGCACATGAACAAAAATAAACAAATGTGTGTGCACGCACACACACGCACACAAACACAAAATCATGTATACATATATACACACACACACACACACACACAAATACCTAAACCAACACTGTGGTTGTGTTGTAAAAATCTTGGTCCAGAAAGCACTGCATTGAGAACATTATTTCCATGTGACTGCCTCTAACATGTTCTTCTTTTAACCCCACTATGACCTTGCTAAAAGGTTCTCCTGCTGGGAAGGACTGTTTTTGCCTGCAGTGAGATTACAGAGTATATATATGTGTGTGTGTGTGTGTGTGTGTGTGTGTGTGTGTGTGTGTGTGTGTGTGTGAGAATTTGTACCCTTGAGACCGGCTTTTGATGGCTCAGTGGCTTATGACATCCTCAGCCCTTTCTCTCTCTTCCTTGACAGTTTCCTCTTGGTTTAATTCTGTCTTTCTCTCCCCTCTTTCTCAGTGTTCCCCCGCTGTATTTTTGCTCCTCAGTGGCGCCGCCCTGCTGTAGATATTTGTGGCTGTGTGGAGGAAAATGACTTGCAGTGTGCCGAGTAATTCAGCTCTCACATAGTGGACCTTATTTTCAGATGTGTTTCACCAGAATAATAATTCAAGCCTCCTCTGTAAATGAATGCAAACACTCTTAAAGCAATTATGACGAAACCGTCTGCTGTGGATTTTTGTCTTGAAGCCCACGTTAGTCTCTGGTCTGTGAATCACATCATTTGACATGTGAAGCCGAAATGTAAACATCTCCACTTTGTTTTTACCATGAATGAATGGTGGACACGCATAATTCTAACTAATCTCTGGATAATGAACTGTGAAAATTTCACTCACTGCATCTCACTCCATCCTATGGTGATTGTTTTCGTCATGGGGGTTCATTATAAAAAACACCGATTGATAAAAAGCCATTTTGAGTGACAGAGAAGTCTCTTGCATTCTCTCCCTCTCCTGTCTTTAAATCTCTCTTTCCTCACTGCTCTACAATCCTCTCTAATAAGCCATTTCCAGAGGATTAAGTGAGGAGGACAGATGAGTAAAAGAAGAAGAAAAATCACATTACAAACGCTGGGCCTGTTAGAGCCCAATACATCTTCCAGTGCAGGTTATATCTCTTTTGCAGTCCCTCATTTCAGCACATCCTTTGGGTATTTCAGCACAGACTTTTGGCAGCAATACATGGGGTAAACTGGAGCAGGATTCTATTACATTCCCAGTGGAAATCTACATATGGTGGTGGCATTTTTCAAAGTAATGGCTCTGCTTGTGTATTTAGCAACAGGCTCTCAGAGTGTGGAGCCTCACTGCAGAAAGCTATTATGGCTCAATCTTGTGATATGCAGTTGAAGTGTGGAGGTTTCAGTTGATGGTATCAGAAGTCTGGAATTAATTCATTTGAATGCTGGATGGCTTTGCATTCACCCTTGAATAGGTTACAGATACCATTACCTAAACCTCAACCCCTCAACATTTTCCTTTCAACTCTGCAGGCGTCAGATCACAAGAAATGCTAAATTTCAAGCTGTTTGAATATAATCACAGACTGCGACCTCTGAGAAGAACTTCACCCACTCCTCCTCCTCACCTCTCCTCTCAGCGATCTGCAGGTAGCCAGTAGATAGGTACTGCTCCATGTCTTGCTGGAAGGCCTCCTCAAAGAACTTCTGCCTGTCTTTCAGCTTGACCTGGGGGGGCGGGACCCCTCCCTGTTCTGCCCCCGGGACTCTCTGTGGGTGCTCTGCATCCAGCTCCACTATAAGACACAACAGAAGTAAGTTTTTAAAGCGTCACTATGTAACTTTTGCTAAACAGCAAGTGCTATTTATGAGATAAAGGTAAATACACAGTGCAAGAGTAGCACAAGTAGAAAACAATCAAGTCAATCAGGTCAGTGTACTGACACAGTTATGTCTATTTTACATTATTTATCTAAAGCTTGCTAAAATAGTTTGTGGTCATACCAGACCAAGTGGGACTGTAGCAGCAAAACCCAAGTGTACTGAATTGAGCAATGCGTTTTATGGCTAATGAATTCAACTTGTCATTTCTAAAAAGAACAATGTGTTATTTCTTCTTTCAAAAGTTACCTCACACACTCTTTACATTTGGAATCAAGTTTATTGCAATATCTGAACATCTAAAAAAGTTTAAAACCTGGACAAACCACCAAAGTCCAGTAAAATTTTCATTGGCTCGAGGTCTGGCTGCTGTCCACTAAATTTCATAGAAATCTGCTCAAAACACCGATAGCAAAACGTAAATAAGAAAAACAATGCACTTTAATTGAGATAATTTTTTGAATCAAGCCCAAGGCTTAATTTACCTAACTTACATTTATACAAATGATCCAAATGCTGGTTCAATTGCATTGTGAGCTGACATTAATGACTCTTTCAGATAGGAGGCGGCCAAACTCATCCTCCACAGGCCAGGCTCAACCTTTACTGAAACAGAGCGACGTGGAGCTCAATGCTCACATATTCTGCAATTCTCTTGGCATTCAATAAGTCAGTGCTGTCTCTCGTTGGTTGCACAGAAGGAACCACACTCAGTGAAGTCTCACTCATACAACCCCCTCTGCTGCTAGCACTTAAGTAGACCATGCTTCATCTCCTGCTGTCTGAATCCTCAAGTTGTGCTGTGGCATTAAAGTGGCTGCGATGATGTCAAGAAAAACTCTTGACTGCTATGTTTTTGAATTTCAGGATTATAAGGTCATTCAGTGATTAGTTTGGCCTATAAATTGGGTCTGTTAGATACTGAATGTTTGGCTTTGCACTGTTAAATGGCCTTGTATTTTATTTGGAACATGCAATTATTTTGAAAAACTTCTGCAAAACATCCATTGGTAGCATAAAAACAAGGGGATGATTTAATATGCTGCACAGCAATTCTTAGATGTCACTGGCCTTGACAGGGAAGTTCCTGGATTCTAATTGGTTGAGGCAGGACTCCGGGACTGTGATTGGTCTCATCACTGCACTTACCCCTGTCCTGGTGGTTTAAGATGTCTGGGCAGTCTGTATGGACAGGTCAGGAGAGGGAGGAGCATATTCAAAAGACGGGGTGATAGATAACATGACCCTGTGGTGTGGGTGTGTGTGTGTGTGTGTCTGAGCACGGCTGCAGCCTGGAGTCTTGGACGGGCTGTCTCTTCACTTCTCTCATCTCCCTCTGATAGACGACAGCATTATATAAAACCCCTCGCTGACACTAACTACTGTGGCAAGAGCCAGGCCGCTACAAATAAAATGTCTGATGTGACCTGTATCTTTGATCCTGGTTTAATATGGACGAAAAAAAAAAAAAAACATCCAATTTAGGGAATGATGGTTTAAAAAGATGTCCTGTCAATGTGAATTTACTTCTGTTTGTTTTCTCTCAACAAAATAAGTCACGAATGTCATATCCTCTCTTCCACTGTTCAAAGCTTATTGAAAGTCTGTTAAAATTGCTCAGCACTGCTGGTTTTGCAACACTGACGTCAATTTGCAGCATTTCATGTAACAGGAATTCCTTGAGAGCTGCTCACTTTTCAGGTTTGACATATTTACTACTGCTAAGGCAGAAGTAAAAAAAAACAAAAAACATTGCATTTTCTGTCTTGATAATAAAAACAATGGTTAAAGTATGTCAGCATATACACAGCATCCTACAGTACAAAAAAAACATTCAGATGTTTGACTGATTGGCGACAGAGCCACACACCTACATGCACACCCACACACGTCAGTGGTTGGTGCAATTTGAACATTAGCTCCTTGTGACCTTTTGCATTTACATCCTAGGATATATTGTGCTTGCTTGTCTTACACAGCTCTGCACCATTGTCTGCTTCTCCTCTATGTTCACCAGCCCCCCAAAATCAATACACTGCTTGAGGAGTGTTAACTCCAATGCAGGATCAGAGGGTGGGCACTCTCACACAGACCAGAGTCCAGATAAAACAGACTGGGTCCTAAAGGGGCTTGCAGCAGATGGGCGCACGCACACACACACACGCACACACACGCACGCACGCACACACGCACGCACGCACGCACGCACACACGCGCACACACGCACACACACACACACACACACACACACAGAACAGAACAATGAGGTCCCAGCAGTGCTCATTCATGACAAACATCACACCACCAGCCCTTGGTGACATTGAAAAGAAAAGCTCTCTCTCTCTGTCATTCTTCACTCAGTGTCCAATTTATCGCCTTAATCTGACCTGCCATCTTTTTCTCTATCATCCCCCCCCCCCCCCCCCGAATCAGCCCCTCCCTTGCTGTTGGCTGGTGGGTGTGTGTTTATGTGGATGTCTTGTTGAGACTACTCTATTAGATTAGGGGCCTCAGGGAAGCTTTGTTCAGATTGTGAAGCATTGTGTGGGGTTAGTATCAGGGGATGGAGAGGGAGTAAGGGACAAACAGAGCAGTGAGTTTAGTTATAATTAGAGCTTGTGGACAGACAGCATTAACGACAGAGTTAGATGCTCTCTTTGTCTCTAATCTAATTCTAAATCCTATATTAGCCTTCACTGTCTTTTTATTTAGACTATGAACCCATGCATGTATGTCCATTCGTCTGTCTGCCTGTCTCAATGCGCAAACCTGCCCTTCCTTTTTCCATCAAATCTACATACAAACAGATGTGAGAGTTTCCAAGGAAGCCACCTGCTTCTCAGACATGAAAACAATTGAACAACAGTTCAGTGTTTTCAAATACATCCCCAAAACACAATGCTTGTTAACCTAAGCAAGACATTAAGCATTGGCAGGAATGGTTTACAGTATGTCAGTATTCCCATCAAACACTTTACCTTTAATGTTAAAGAGTAGTTTTTATCATTCTCGGCTTCGTTAAAATATAAAAACTGTCGTATAAATGTCTCATTTTATGGCACCTCTTTTCTCACTAATCTCTCCTCCCTCCCCCTTCCTTCTCTTGGTCTTTTCTTTATCATCATCTACCAGATAACCATATCCTACCACGCACGTTACTGTAGCTACAGGGGGTATTTTTAGCTCTGGCTCATATTTAGCCTGCAGGATTAAGTTTGTGCTGATGACTTAAGTGTAAGAGCAAAAGTCGTTAAGTCTAAGAATTTCTACCGTTACAGGCCTCGCTGCAAGCACTGCTTCGTACAGCTTCATACAGCTTCACAGACATACCTTCAGATTCACTTGAGTGCACACGTAGAGTTGTAAACACACTACACCAACCCACAAACGCTCACACAGCCTCACAAAACAGTCTATTACACACTTGTATGGCATGATTCATTCTGTACAATTGTGAATACACGCTGACACACACACACACACACACTCACACACACACACACACACATCTGGTGATGTTTCATAGGCGCAAAGGCAATTGTATCATTAATCATGAAGATGACGTCAAATTAATTTATTTTTTTCAATTACAAAGGGTTTTTAATGGCCAAACTTGACTAGAAAAGCTGCCACAATCTAAAAGTGAAGCGCCTCTGCTAAAATGAACACAGAGAGGAATTTCGTTTCATGAGGAAAAAGACGTTTGAATGATCACAGAGTCTCTGGCTGTGAACTTCCAGTCACAGTTGTGCTTTTAAAATGAAGACGAAATATTTTCAACTGAACACATTTTACAGTTAAAACATGAATTGAAAATTCTCGTGTACTACCTGAGTTTGTATTTCCTTCAATCATCATGTAGTCCAAAAAAAGTGTTATTGTCCCCTCACAACTGTTTTTTAAATCTTTTTTTGTTTTTTTTTGTTTCAGATGCTCAGCAGATGACAGTGTTGTGTTGTCTGCGCTCCTCCTCACCTCTCTGCTGTGTGACCCTGAACCCCAGGGGAAATAAAAAGAACATAAATAACATTAAATAATCTTGTTCGGCTTGTTCAGAACGGCTATTTGTGCAGACGGATCAATATGAAATGAGACTCTTAATGTAATTACACTCATATCTGTTTTCAGCGGCAGAGACGCGACTGATGTGTGCTCTACAAATGCAGGAAGCAGAACCCACAGGAAAAGGGCTGGTGTGTGTGTGTGTGTGTGTGTGTGTGTGTGTGTGTGTGTGTGTGTGTGTGTGTGTGTGTGTGTGTGTCCACATGCACGTGCGTTTGCCTGATGTGTGGTTGATCATACATCTGTTTTTTTTGTGTGTTTTTTTTTTTAAATAATTTCATATACAAACATAATAAATAAGCAGAGAACCATTTACCTGCTTATGAACTTTGCTTTTAACTGTCATTAAATTGTAGTCTACATTTTATTTGCTTTGTGTTTACAAGTGTGTGTAAAGCAGAACTGTGAATGTTCTTTTATATGGCATGTAAATGTTTGTCTATATATAGAAGCGCGGAGACCAAACCTGAAAGAAACTGTCTGCAGCTGAAAAGTAAGAGAGGAAACTCGTCATTAAGGGCAATTCAAAAGCTCGAGTTGAATCGAGCTTTTGAATCAAGATTCGAGATTAGATTCTTTAGGTATAGAGAATACTGCATTTAGAGCATTGACAGACTCCATTTAAGTGACAGTAAATAACAAGTCGCACTAAAAGCCTCCTTTTCAAATGGAAATATGTCTGTTTAGAAGTCGTTAACAGCCATTCAAGTCACTGCAGGTTCACAGTCATTTACACATAGTGTACTTCACATATCAGGTGCTGTGCCAATGGAGAGAAAGATGGATAGATGGATAGATGGATGGATGGATGGATGGATGGATGGATGGATGGATGGATGGATGTACCAGTGGACTAGTTTGCCTTTAATGCCCACCAAAGGCCTGGGACTAGAGCCAGTGCTTGTGTGCGTGCAGACAGTATTAGACATGTAACGGTCCTCTGATACTATGTGTGCATGTGAGAGAGAAAGACAGAGCAGTACACAGAAAGACAGAGAGAGAGAGAGGGGGATTCCCAGTGATATGCAGTAAATGTTTCCATCTGTGTGTCATTCCTGGAGAAATAGATGACAAGAAGACAGGGACATGGTCAGAGGGTGTGACCTTCAAGTCAAAGCTGAAGATGTC
Source organism: Seriola aureovittata (assembly GCF_021018895.1). Lineage (NCBI taxonomy): Eukaryota > Metazoa > Chordata > Actinopteri > Carangiformes > Carangidae > Seriola > Seriola aureovittata. The sequence goes on from NC_079379.1 coordinate 13,578,069, forward strand.
ACAAAATCTCAAACACTCTGAAATGCAGTGTGTTTAAGTCAAGGTCTGAAAACATCTCAGCATTTTACTTATTTAGAATTTGTCAACAAAATCTGTCTGTGGCATTTTTCCAGTATGGATGAAACACTAATACTCATTCCTCATGAGTCCAAATGATCTTCTTTTCCCTACTTTGATTAAGGCTCAAACAATCCATCCACGATCTTGTTATAGCTGTTTCATACACTTTACATCACACTGACTCACCAAACAGATCAAACATTCAATATCTGATATAAAATGCCCCCCTTGTTCAGGCCGTCACTTTAAATTAGCTGCCTGGTCTCAGATGGATTTGTTTCTGTTTGCTTATAAAGGCCTAATATTTCATTCTGAGACAGCAGCGCGCAGCCTGAAGACCAAGAGGCAGGTTTGACAGTGGAGACAGCCACTGCTTCTTCTTCTTAAGCCCTGCTCACTCAGTCGTGGTATTTTTAGATTCTGTCCGCCTCGCTGTATATCTCTCAAGTGCTCAGGTTTCCTCCATAGGCAGCCCCCGTGCTGTAAATAACACACACACACGCACACACACGCACACACACACGCACACACACGCACACACACACACACACACTTCTTCCTCTCTGTCACATGCACAGCCCCGTCACAGTTAGTGTCATGTTAAGTGACAAATATGCATAATACAGAAACTGTGTATCCCAGGGGGACTGAATGATCTCCTTTGTGATATGCATATATATGAAACATACTCAAGCATGCACCGGGGACCAGGCACATTACACATAAAAACAAAGCAGGAGTGAGTCATTATTTTGGCTGAAGTGTGACTTAGCAGTGTATTCTCGAGAATGAACCATCCAGTCATTTATCTGTGTTCCTGAGTGTTATCTTCTAATGACTTTTAGTGGCTGCTGAGAGGCACAAGAGTCACTTTACTGGATAAACTAAATGTGCGTATAGCTATGGGTACACACATGCACACACACTGTTGGCCTTACAGCGACTTCACACTCATCGTCAAACCGATCATCCTCACGCTCTGTGGCTCACTGACACACACACACACACACACGCACGCACGCACGCACACACGCACACACACAGAAGTGGCACTTTCTGTTCTTACTTCATGGTCTCTAACACCCGTCTGTCATCACTGTTTGTTGAACTGCAGCGGCGGCAGCTTCCTGAGGTTTCTGTCTTTTCAGGCTGCAATGCATCAGCTTTCAAGAGTTCAAGCATTCACACAATCACTCACTAACGCCTGCAAAGCTGGAAGACAGCTGGTACAACATCTGAATTAGTATTCAGCTCAAGAAAACAAAATCATTCTGTTACCGTATTACTCCACGTCACTGGCGCATTTTAAATCTAATCTTAAGCCTCCCACTGCCTTCTAGCATTTCAGTGTTATTGCTCTACTTTGTAGTATGAGTTTGTTTTCTTAAGAACTCTTGCCCTGGGGATCCGAGATTTAAACTGCAACTACAGTTATTTGTGTCTTTGTTGAATAAAGTGACATTTTCAAGAGTAAAACTAATACAGTAGCTTTCTGGAAAATTGAGTAAAAAATGTTCCACACTTCTAGGTTTACTTTGTTCTAATTTGCATTGAAACAATAAACCTATTTGAACTTAATTGCAAAATTCAGATTCAGACAGAAACCCTGTGTAAATGTAATGAGCCATTTGTGGAGATGCTCTTGAGACTAAAAGAAGACAGAGGAAAATGGCTGTGAGGTTTGTGGCCTGCACTCTTAACTGAATGTCCTTTTGATTTAGTATAGAATATGATTATGAATATGTCGGCATTATTTTTCCTACTTTTTCTTTATCAGAGAAACATTTTACCTTCAGACTGAGCATTTTGGCCATCTTGATTGAATGAACTAAGCTGTGGGTGTTATGACAAATACAACCACAAAACAGAAACTAGAATCCCTTTAACAGTTCACATCTACAGATTAACAACTGATTAACTAATCTGTTTTATTCTCTTATTGTGTAAATATTCATGCTAAGTCTTATTTCCAGTTTTCCCCTTCCACAAGCTAAAACACAGTTGTCCAGCGGAGGTATTTAAAACATTTACAGTGAATGTGTCTCCGCTGAATGTGGCAGTGTAGTGGTGTACAAATCACAATTGTCACTTTATGTGCCAAGCATTCACGGCTGGCAAGCAGGCAGAAACTAGTTTTCAATGGTCAGTAATATAATGTGTTTGCTGTGATGTGGCAGTAATTGATGGGCATCTAATGAGGGGCCTCACTGAGAGGAAATGAATACGATAAAATACTGAGAACACTAAAATAACACAGAGAGTTTTACATTTACTACTGATCTATGTGACTGACTACAAGATATTATTGAGTCAGATATCCGTCTGTAATGGAGATATGGTGAGTGGTGATTTTTAGTTAGACTTCAAACACTAAGACTGTCAGTAACCATCATCCAATTTGAGTAGGAGTCACGCATTACACTACACGTGTAACCAGGCAACTGCGCACCAACATGTAAGGCAAAGCTCAGTAGGAGGGCCCCTCACTCCCTGCTAAGTCATGCACAGTGTGAACACCACCAGAGGATAGAACATTTTTCATCTCAAATTACGACTTATTACATGTTAAAAGATACCATACAGCTTCAGAGACTCCATACAAGACGAAGTAGCCCATTAGACAACATTTCCAGATATGAAGGCATTTAGCTAAAGCATCAAAACAACAAGCTGCCAGTGTTATTCACCTGGTTTACCCTCTGTCAATTAGTCACACGAAAAGAACACATGGATAGATGGACATAAATTGCTTAGACAGGCTGGAACACACACACACACGTTAATTGATAGAGCGGATGGGTCACGGCCAGGCCTTGAAGCAAATCAGAGGTGTCAGCTCACTGTCTGACCATTCGCAGCAGACGACTGTACAGTGGGATTAGGAATGTACCAATAAGATTTGAGAGGGGTGAAGGTCATAACTATGTGACCAATGTGAGGTTTGAAACCTCAGAGTGTGTTTAGATGAGGCTGAACATGTGCTGAGTTCTTCTAAAAATGTGACAACTCTGTGTGATTATATTATGCTCTCTAATATTTGCTATCATCATTATTGTCAACTATTCTATTAAAATTCATGATAGTGAAAAATGTAACCCTACAAAATCACTGACATTTGTGCTACTAATAAATAATTCTAGTAATTCCGAGAGATACAAATTCAAACAAGTTCTCATACTTGCCATTAAAGACCCTTATCTATTATCCCACTGATAAAACACTTGTGGTTAAAACATTTGCCCTGGCCTCATCCCAGCTAATGTTGCTGATGCTTGAATCCTGGGGAGATTCTGGCAATTTTACAGTGAATGCACTGCAGGGGGATTTGAATGCAGCCTCAGTCTGTATCATCTCAAGAGCTTAAAGCTAGATTTGATAAACAGGCTAGCAGATCGTTTGCTTTAAAGTAATCAAAGCACCAGCAGTATCGAGTGTTTGGGTCTTATGAGGTAGGAGATAAATAGAGCATAGGTGAGGGGAAAGAGACAGTCATGACCAGAGTCCTAAATGACCACAAGCAACTTCAAAAGATATGTGTGACATATGAGAGGTTATTATAATGGTTTTGTTATAAAGGGGAAAAACCAGACTGACTGATGTAAATAGCGAAAACACAATATGTCTATAACAAAACATGTTTAACTCAGTCAGTTGGATAAAAACACAGAAATACACACACATTATCTCACACAGCCACAGTTACATAATATGACATATTATGATGGCAATAGCTGCATCCTGGATCTCAAGGTGCATTTATTACTGTGCTGTTTTTGAATCTGATTTGACACCACAGCGAAGCAATGCAGCAAAGCACTTATACTTCTTATACTTTCAAATGTGTGTGATATATTTATCCTTGTTTAACCAAAACTCTACCAACCAAAACACAGTGAGCAGCTGCACTCCTCCTCAGCTCTGGGATGTGTAGCCATGTCTGCCTGTTTGTTTTGTTCTGAAGTGAATGAGTTCAAAATCTAAATATTGTGGGTAGGAGAGCCTGCAGCAGAGGCGATGCAGGGGAATGTGAGCAAATGTACTCTGTGGAGGTAATGTGAAAATATATCTAGATTTTTATTTTTTGCTTTTTTTTTTCCCATTGCCAGCTGACATTTACCTCAAAACATTTCCACTGCTGCAAGACATCTGGCCTTTTTAAATGTGTACATTCAAGCATATACAGTACATGTATATGTAAGCATGCAGTCACACAACAGGCAGGCAGGGAGAAACAGCAGGGGCCAGATGGTTATAAAGGTCAGCAGCAGAGGATATAAAAGGGTATGTAACATATCCAGTTTATGTATTTTCAGACTTTATAAACGCACATTAACACCAAGCATTAAATTCAGGTTAGGAAAGTTTGAATAGATAATGTTTGGCAGAAGAATTTGATTTGGACTTTGCATCAGAGACTGGAGGAGAAGTGGATATAAACATTTCAGTGTTAAGAAACTCCAGGCCAACTTTCTGAAAGGTGAAATATCAATGCATACGCACACCAAAACTCTCATGGTCAACAAATACATTTCAGCAACAAATATTATTAGACTATATATTACATCTACATGAAAATAAACACATGGTGACTATTTAAGATGTGTGTGCACATTTAATTTTTGATGGAATGGTTTTGTTCTTGTGGTCGAATTTGAGTAAACAGCAATGACCTCATGACCTTCAGTTAAAAGCAAACCATTCAACGTAATGCCTGGTCTAGTGTGGTTCTTTGGCCTTGAACCAGTATCTCGATAATTGGTGACAGAGGAAGACAGGGATAGAGAGTATATTGTCAAATAGAGGCTCCATCCATCAAGGAGGGAGAGGAGGAAAGGGGAGGTCTTCATGTTCTCAGGTCTCCCCAGCTCTTCACAAGCCTGTCAAGCTGCCCACCTTACACAGTCTGCTCAAAAACAGCTTCCTCACTTGCCAACAAAATGTACTCCCCATGTGAACCTTCTTCATGTTCCTTGATGCCATTTTAGCTGACTGCATCTGACTACACTTGGTTACTGAATATACCATGCACTTTTATGTTGAGAATCCAGTGTAACTAATGTTTGAGGCATGGATGATAAATGATGTTACCTAATGTGTGGAAATTGAATTCTCGGGCGAAATTAAAATTTTGCAGTTCCAGTCCTGCTTCATTTGCCATTCAAATGCAGCTAAGCCCATCCTTTCAAACAGGGATTAAATATGTCTTAATGAATAATGAAAAATTAAATTTCCCATACTCTTCCCTGTGCTCAGAGATAAATATGAGAGAAGAAGAATCCCTGGGCTGCCAAGTAAATCAGAGTTCAACCAATGGGCTCTAAGCACCTGACAACGAGGAATCGAACTAAAGCGGAGCTAGAAACAATTTATTACCTCCACAAAGCCCTTCACCATATGCACACATAGTACAGCAATGTCAAGCCGCACTACTGGAAACAGATAAAAAAAAAAAAAAAAAAAATCCTGCTCCCCAAGAGACAATTAAAAATGCTTACATCACCAAAACCTCTGTGAACTGTTAATTGAGGCTAAATAAGGAGGTAAAAGGTGCAGGAGTGGGAGAAAAAGTGAGGATAAGAGGCATTTTCTAACAGGTTAATTGCATGCCTTGAAGGGAGCCTTACTCACACCGATAAGGGTGATGTCTTGTTTAACGATGGGTAGCATGGTAATGACTGTGCGTTAGCCTCTAAATTAGGAAACCTGGCCAATCTGATCCTCACAACGCAGAAGGCAGTTAAATTTAAAAAGGCCCCAGTGACTGAAATACACAACAAAAGCAGTCAGAACAAGGAAACTAGAGTGCACACATGCCCTCCGGCGTATGGTACAATCTAAACCAAGCAGCTGGGATACTCTGGACCGGCAAAAGCTCTTCACAATAGATGTCACTGTGGCACTGCAGCTGGGTTAAAATGGTCAGCTTCAAGTGTTTAACATGTAGGTTATATATGAGTGAACATGATGTACGCAAATGAGGAGTTGCACGCATATACATATTCACACCCAATATGTATTTTAGACACGCACACACTATGCTTGTTTTCGAGGATAAAAATGTGTGAATATTTTAGATTTCTAGAACATTTCACACAGGCTTTGATGCATTATGCAGGAATCACTTGTTTCTTTCTCCCTATACCGCAACAAATCCAGCAGACATCAGCAAAATTCACTGCAAGTCCTCTGTGACGTCATCTCTCAAGAATGACCTGTTCACTCTTTCCTTTATTATTTTCTTTAACTTTAGAGAGCAGAGGAGACTGAAGAGAGAGATACAGGAAACAGACATGCACCTGAGGCTGTGAGCCGAACTTGAACTTCTAGCACCGTCAGAAAACTCAACTCCCTCACTCCTACATTGACATGAGTAGACCAGAAAGGTACACGGTATAGCCTACAGTGGTAAATAATACTATATAACACATCACCTTGTTAGCATCATCTATAAAGATAAAAACACAATTCAATGTGAATAGTCGCTTGTACTGCAACACAAGTTTTATAGCAATCAGGCAAGAGACAGTGGAGCACTGTGGCGTTACACAGTCTTAGTAAATATAACACAAAGCAGAGCATGAGTATAGTAAAGCATATCAATTGTGGAATGACAAAAGCATAAAAATTTAATAATCTCTCTCCTTGGAAAAAGCTCTGAAAAGTCTCAAGTAGAGCCAGTTCATATTTTAATAACCTTCACAAAGTTAAATGTTTCCAGGCTACAGCTAATATAAACTGAAAGGACAGCTTTCATTTAACAATCTGTGTTCATCTATGAAATATTACTTAAGGAGGATCTGCATTGCACTGTAGTTTTGAGTCTCCTTGTGCATGAATATCTCATCATCTCAGCTAAGAACATGTGTTTATACATAACAGGCCCACACACGATACCTTTGATGAATCTTTCATCAGTACTCATGTTGGAGCGAGAGCCGCAGGATGGGTGTAGAGTACTGTATGCAGGTCTCTTCATTTAGGGAAGATGATAAATGATAGAGTGGTTTGCATGCGAAGTGTCACAGTGTCTCCGAACCAGAGCAAAAATCTCAAGCAGGTGTTCTGACATATGTGCAACATGGTTGTTTTATTATTTAAAAGTTCATTTAATCAGGTGGGTTGGTTGGCAGCAAATGTATTTTTCAGGGATCACCTGGAATGAGTCAGAAGAGCTTTTGAGGAGGGGTGGGAATTAACGCTGCAATCTGTAATTTCAGTACGGTGCGTTCTGTTGTTTGTTTATGGTTTGAGCGACAGTACGTGAGATTTCTTCAGCTGCATTCTAAAGCTTTTACAGGTTGACAGAGAATACAACAAACAACATGTCAACAAAGCATAGATGGATCCAACATTCAACTGAGGTTAACTCTGTGGTTACCGCTATTACTGCTGATACCGTTTAGTCATTTATCATTTTGACCCACCACCCACAAAGAATTTCTCTGAACTGTTATCATCTAAGATATTTACTCATGAGCTTGGTTTTAAAAGACTGTTTTGGTTTGACATTTTTGAATTTCATTACAATGTCAAAAGAATGGAGGGAGTAAAGAAAAAGTGATGGTGTTTGTGATATGAATTTCTGAATATATTCTAACAATTTTATAATTTTAATTAAAATCATGATCAATTTGTCCATTAGCTATACCATTTATCCTTATGGGTCGTGAGCCAATCACATCAGACACTGACTGAGAGGATGGGTACACTGTGGACATTTCACAGGTCTATCACAGGGCTGACAAACAACCATTCACGCTCACATTCACCTAGACTCGCCTATTAACCTAACATGCATGCTTTTGCACTGTGGGAGGAAGATGGAGCACAAGGAGGAAACCCACACAGGCAAAGACAACATGCAACATACATAGAAAGCCTCAGCCGGCTGGCAGGTTCAAAACCTAAGTCTTGTCGCGAGGCGACGATGCTAACCACTGCACCGCCGTGCTATCTCATTGTAGAACGCTACTCTGCTCTCACAGCAGAAACGTCTGATTTCATCTCTCTCTTGGACCCATGCCATCCCCAACTTTAGCCTTTATTTAGCAGCCTCATTTCCTACTTGCACAGCTCAACGACAATGGGGACGCTTCCAGCCACAGGGGCTGGTGGGAATGTGTGTGTATAGATTTAGGTTAAGAGGCAGCCAAGTGAGATAATGGAACTATTGTATGAATCTTCGAATATGATTCCTTCACATCCCCAAGAGCTGGCCTACTGTCAGCCAGTGACCGAGTAAACGGGAGGGAGAGAGTGAGATAAACTGTGAGTGTGTGTCTGTGTGAGGGGGGCAGCAGCATGACACTGGTTACAACTCTTATTCTTCCAACTTGTAGTCCATGATGTTGATAAATCTACTTTTTTTTATGGAGTTTACAAGGCAGAGTTTATGCTTTAAGTTTATGTTACTATTCCTCTGTTACTGTCCAAATAAACATCACCGTGGTCATGCTGAATAAATCACTGAAATACTCAGTCATTCAATTTTAGTTTTAAAATTATACAGCTTATCAAAAATAAACCTAGAAAAACAGATGAACACATCCACTCTGTTGCAGTCTTGTGCTAAAATGTCTCATTCATGAGGCACGGCATAGAATACTAAATCGAGCTTTTGAAGATAAGTTAAATGAAGGCTGCCAGACAGTGAATAACACTAAGCAAAACAGTTGACAAACAAAAAGATGAGGCAACAGCAGGAACATAATTATCAAAATTGAATGCCCAACGTCTGGACAAAAATGTTTACCTTAAACACATCCTAGATGGGTTTTGAAACATGTCAGGGGAAGGCCAATAGTTGGTGTAAATGCACAGGATGTTGTCGATGCTTCGGTAAAACTAAATATTGTTTCTGACCAGGTGCATCATTTACTGATACTCTTTCAAATAGCTACTTCCAGCAGGACAATGGCACATCTTTCCCACATCTTTTCCAGGTGGTTTTTGGAACATGAGAATGACTTTATGTTAAACCCCAATGCCTGGCACACTCACAATACCTCGATACAAACGAGCGCCCCAAGGTGAGGTTGACACAACTTTATCGATACGGCTGAAATATTCACAGAACCTCCACTACACCATCAAGTCAAGATTGAGTAAACTCAGTCTTGATTCATTCCTTGTTCAGCTTGGTGATCTGTTAAAAGTTACACTGTACTTTTATAGTTATAGACAGTGAGGTGTCACTGTAATGATGTAAACATATAAACCTGTGGTACCAACTCTGTCAAGCCGATTGTGTTTCCGAAGACTTTCACCTCTCTGGATGAACTATCTGGCAGAGAGCTTGTTCTTCTTATCTGCACTGAAGTCTTACACTAAATATTTCATGGGAGTTTTTGTTAGACCCTGACAGAGATATCAAAAGCTATCAGCAACATCTCTTTGTTTTGCCTAGCTCCACTTCTCTGTCACTGCGCATTTCTCACATATGCTCTTCATCCCCTTTTGTTGCTCCTCTCCCTCCTTCACTCCCCCACCTATCTGCAGTCACAGTGCGCCCTTGTGTTAGCCCCAGCATGAATTGTTAAAAAGCTTAATCTTGGCCGGGGGAGACGGAATCTTACAAAGAGCATTCACACAGAGATGAGGCAACATCACACACAAGTGCACACGCATGCACACACAAGCTCGCTCACACACAGAACACCCCCCACCACCACCCCGGGACTCTCTTCTTTGATATTATATCATCTCCCCCTATATTATTTCAGTTTTTCTGCATCATGATCATGTGGTTCAATACTGTGCTGTAATTGATCCTCTTGTACAGTTAGGCTACAGATTCTCTCTCCACCTCCCTACACTCATATTTGAGTCTGATTCATTTGCCAAAAAGAGAAAGTCAAGTGAAAATCTGATATCATGACAGCCCTATATTTACATTCTTGCCTCTAAATTAGAACATTTTTCACAGGTTTTCACCACAGAACAGTTTGCACAGTTAAAACCATGAAGCCACAATTCAATATATATATATATATATATATATATATATATATATATATTGGTATTATTATGGCAATAATACCAATTTATTTTGAATAAATTACATATTAGAGAATTAGTTAGATTGTGTTTTTTAATATTTAACCCAGGATCCCTCACATATTGCAGGTATTGCATTGCAAACTTTTATAGAATATTTGAAATATTTATAACAGTCAATGTGAGGTAGTGTGTGTGTCTTTTCTTTCCTCAAGGCAGGTAGGTTTTACCATTAGTATCACATATTGGAGGGGTGGGGGGGCACTTCAGCAGTGGCCCAGTGATGATGGGGGTATTGTCGGTCCATCTGTTGTTTTGTTGTATCTGACTTCTAGTTGGACCACACACAGTCACCGGGCACACAGCGGGAAAGCCTTCCCTCCCCCACAGCAACCTGTCTTGCCGTCTCCTTTTGTTTTGTGTGATGCACTGACACAAACGCGCATATACACACACACCAGCACATGCCACCTACAAATCTGTGAAGACACAATACCTGGCAAAAGAACAATACATGGACACTTTCACTGAGATCCTCATGTACACACACAACAGACACACATTCAGTCCCTGGTCAAACACTTCTTTCTGCTGAGTAAGGTACATGGAGTCACAGAGCGGAAAAAAACGTGGCACGAGGGAGAGAGAGGAAGGAAAAGATGTGCTCTGTGACCTCAGTCCAAATGAAAGGTCCTTGAGGGGTTTATCTATCTTCGCCTGACCTGAGTAATATATCCTTACATAAGGCAGCAGGCAGGAGGTTGAAGGACAGAAAAAGAGAGAGAGTGCAGACAGAGGAAAGCTACAGGAACAGAAGCACTGATGTAGACGAGCACAGAAAAACTCACTCTACAGTATATGCAGCAGAAATACAGACACACCTAAGCATGATGCTGACGGACATACAAATGCAAAAAAGTGAGTATGTGCATTAAACTCACAGGAACTGGCAGTATTACCTCTGTAACAGCCTCTCCCCATCTGAGTCTGTAAATACTGTCTGTTCAACCATGGACCTAATTAGAGCAAATCTCTGGCTGTCTGACCACACTATTACTTTTCTCTCGATCCTCTCTTTCTCCATTTCCCAGAGGAGTGAGAGGAAAGGAGGGAGAGGAAAAAAAGGCGATAACCTGCTGAGACACATCACAAATGCATGGAAAATGCAGTTTCCAAACCATCTGTGACCACAAAAACACTGATTACGTCTGATTCCTTTTGGACTAGAAAACAGATTTTGCATTTTGATAGATAGATGCATGCACAAAAATACACTGTGGTCTTTGTTCATCCATGGGTGTGTGCATGTGTATTTGAATTTGCGAGTGTCTTTTTGCATGTCTTGTGTATGATATCATTTAAGACAGTCTGTCATCTCGGCCCTCCAGTTTTACATCGTCACTAGGCACATTTGAGGGGGCGTTTGAAATCATCTGAAATCTTAACTTCAGATTCATTCCTCTCATTCCTACTTTGCAACGGAAGTGACTGGGAAACACTGCTAAAACAAAACGACCAACCTGCCATTACTCTGTGTGAGAAATTACATACCAGTCTCTATTGTCCCTTTAATTACTATCATTATGCTTCTTGTTGATCTGTCCCAGTGTTTATTCTTGTGTCATGCCACACAGCTTTGAGTGTAATTTCTCACCATGATTAGCAGTGGGAGCTTATTTGTAGCTGTGATACTAAAAAAAAAAAAAAAAAAAAAAAAAAAAAGGCAACGTGCAGATTGTATTGGATGAAAGTATATCTGGTGATATTTGACGTGTGTCGTTTCGACAAAATCAACAGAAATCTTGCTAAAGTGTTTAAATTCATCAATATTTCTAATGACTGAGCCTGGTGTGGCAAGTTAAATTAACCCTGACTATGACCTTTTCCTGATTATGATAATCAGGAGAAAGACAGTTCACTCAGTCTCACCCTCCTTAGTTACTGTTTCTATGCTTGTCAAGCTTTCCATTCTCCCACAGCACATATGCAGTTTACAATGAAAGCAGGAGGCAGATTTACCACTGAAAATTTTAAATTATTTTTCAACCAGCGGATCCTTGATTTCCGACTGTGGTAGCAAAAAGCAGCTTTCTCATTACGAGCCAGTGACCACCAGCTTTATGGGCTGAAATGAACAACTGTTGCAACTAGATTGTTTTAGCTATAGCTAGCAAGCTAATTAAGCTAATGTTAGTTCCACGAGTTGGAAATGCGATCTCTGAATGACTCTTCAGTGCTTCCTGCCGACTTATATTAAATGGAAACCCTATGGAAAGGATCTTCGATACGGACATGATAGCTCAAATGACACGGAATGAAAAGACTGAGGCTAAAGCTAACAGATCTCTGGTATAAAAAAAATAGCATCCTCTCCAGTGTTGTTTAAAATTTTGTATGCAAGTATGTAATTGTTGTCTGTAATTGTTATCACTGTCTAAATGTTCGCTATACATTAAAACTGTGGCAACATTATTATTAAAACAATTATTTAAGAATAACTTTTATGTAGTGAATTTTCAAACAAACACATTGCCCATGAAAAAGGATTATGGTACTAAAAATCCTGTCATATTAAATGTGATAATCTGCACTTAAACCTCACTGAGCACATGGAGCCAAAACCTCAAACAATACACTCACTGAGCCTCCTTTAGCTCTCAAAGCAGCCTCAGTTCTTTGTGGCATGGATTCCACAGGATGCTGGAAACATTCCTCCGAGATTCTGGTACATGTTGACGTGATTGCATCACATCATTTCTGCAGATTTGTCAGCTTCACATTCATGTGGCTGATCTCCTGCTCTACCACATCCCACAGGTGTTCCTCTTGGATTCAGAGCTGTGACTGGGGAGGCCACTGAAGTACACTGAATCTCTTTTGCTTCGTGACATGCTGCATTATCATATTAAAGCGCACAAAGTGTGGCAAGAAAACATTCCCCACACTATTACAACACCACCACTACGCCTGGAGTGTTCACACAAGGTTTATTCCATGGATTCTGACTCTACCATCTTACTATATGTGACAAGGTCCTAGCTTTTTCAGTTTCCGCTGTCCACTGTTTTTAAGAAGAATGAAGCATCCTGTCCTCCAGGTAGAGGCTAGAGATTCTCCATTCCTGCAGCCAGTGATCTCTGCGCAACCTTTGTACCACCACCAACATAATCAGCACCAATTAGCAGACTCCCAGATAGTGTGGAGGCCTGTCTAACTCTCCTACGTCCTTTTATTATTCTCTTTCATTATCTGTAATGTGTTTTTTGGTTTGGCTCTGTCTTTAATATTCTTCCTCTTTACCAATATTCTCTCTCTATTATTCTCGAGTCACTCTCATTCTCTGTCTTTTCACCCACTCTCCTTCATCCTCCACCTGTTATCTTTGCCTTCTGTATTTTACCCCTCCTCTGCTGCACTGCTCTCCTCTTCATCTGCTGTCGTTTCTTCACTGTCATCCTCTTCACCTGTTCATTGTTCATCTCATCACTTTTTTGTGCCTTCTTTTACCTCCCTCTCTTCCAGCCCTTTAATTGTTCTTCTTCCTCCCTTTGTCTCCTCTCCGCCTTTTCTCTTTCTGTGGCACTCTATGTAACAATGCTGAATCTGACAAGCATCTTTCCTGTGAGACTGTTCCTCCTAATCTAATTGAAGACGATCTTGGTGTAAAGACTGCTGGGAAACCCAGACAGTAGTACAGTTGAGTAAACAATATGAGTGTTCAGAGGGGTGACAACATGCTCAGGGCTTGCCAACAACACCTGTTAAGCCAGGTGCACACCGCTTGCAAAACAGAATGAAAGGAAAGGACGAGGGAACAGGTAAAAGAGAGCGAGAGAGGAAGAGAGGAGAGGAAGGAGGATAGGAAAATAAACATGGGTAGAGAAGTAGAGTGAGAAATAATGTATCATTCATCCCAAAACACTGTACATTTCTAATTGATGCCTGACATGTCTGTGACCCTGAAGAATTAAGTGGGTAACAAAAACAAACAGATGGATTAACATCATCACAATGGTGAACCACGTCACTGCACTGAATAATACTGTAGTTACTATTTATGTACTTCTGTGTGTATGCATGTGTGTGCATGTGTGTGCAACTGCGTGCATACTTGTGGGGATGTGCTTGAAAAGACTCAACATTTATGCAACATGCACACATGCATCTCTTATGTAACATGGGGAGCATACTATACAAAGACTAGATTTTCAGTGGCGCTGAAATAATGACACAGATCTAATTACTTTTTCATGTCACTCAACACAAAAAGAAACAAAGTGGAGTCAGTCAGGGTTAAAATGTGATTATTATGTCCTATGAAAATCAAGCCATGCTCTGTCCTCGACTTTATCTTTTGACAGCACAGATTCTTTCATCTTGTGAACAAAACTCATCTTTAAAGACAATTAATACCATCATCCCCAGTCTTAACCTTCGCCAGTGGCTTCAAAGGGAGTGTGACCTCCTTGAAAATTAACAGACAAATTAGGTCGCGTCTGCCTGTGCACACAGCGCCTGTGTTTACATGCTATGTGAGTAATGTTTGAATACGTTAATTAGCAGGTTAATTGCATTTTAGTTACATGAGACTGAGGTGCATGAAGAAATGTGTGCACGCACGCTCAGTCTGTCACATGCAGGAGACACTGGTTAAAAAAGCCAGCAAGTTCAGACATTTTAACTTGGCTGCAATAGTGTCACTTACACTAAGTGTTTATGTTCAACCAAATATTTGCTTGTGCTGAACAGTTTAAACACTTTCACTTGGTAACAATAGTTTGACTTGCAGTATGTGTTTAAACTGTTCAGCACAAGCAAATATTTGGTTGAACATAAAAACTGAGGCACCTTCTATGCTGCCGGCTGTTAAATGTCACATCTCAGAAACTCCTTGCACCTTTTCTATTAATCCACTACTTGCCAATTTATTATCAGAATGACTGCTTTCTAATTACCATTTTAAAATGGTGGCCAAACACTGTTCCTCGACATTTCATCATTACCCTGACAACAAATCATTATATGCTGTATGCTGATATTGTTGTAATGAACCCATTAAACACACTTTCTGAATACAGCTAAAAATGTATACAGATTTTTATGTAGTGAGTAGAGCTGCAAGACCTAACCTTCAAAAGTAAGCACATTCAAGATTATAGATGATCTTTTCAACAATTTTTTTTTTTTTTTTGCTTTATCCCTGAAAACTTTATTCTTCAAGAAAAGAAGGATTACTACTGGCAGCAGTAAAAGCTGAGTTTGCCCGTGGCTTTAGCCATCAGAGACAGCGCAGGAGCCAGCTACTGTACCATATTTCAATAGTCCAGACTCCACTCATTAAAGCAGCACAAAAGCCTAATCACATCTGCAGCGCTTTGATTTACATGCAATTAAAGTTTCATGTGAACCCAGATAAACCAGACAGGAGGAGAGCGGAGGAGAGAGGGAGGAGGACACAAGAGCAAGTGGAGAAGAGGAGAGGAGCGAGAAGAAAGGAGGAGTGCTCTGGGACACATAGGAGTAGGAACAGATGAGACACTGACAGAGAAGAGAACAGATGTGTACTGCGACCAGGCGCAAAAAGAAGAAGAAAGAAAGGTGGGCACACCGAGATGGGGGGTTGGGTGGGGGGGTGTTGTGAGCTGAGAGGAGAGGAGAGGTGAGGCAAGCCATCATTTGGCGGGAGAAGTGATGACACAGCACATCCATCTCAGTGGCAGGTTCCTGCTGTTGCTCCTTTACAGAGGACACAAACTAACAGGGTGAGCGAGCTCTGCACCAGCGTTACACTGTGATTATACCACACTGAGACAGGCTGCTCGAACGGAGATCAGAAAATGCTACTGATTGTCTTATCTAAAAATATTACTGCCTTACGAATAAAGAGCTTTAAACACAAGTCCATAAATAGTACATAACTATGCTCTGTTTTTGTTTCAATTGGTGTAGCATTGTGCAATTACACCTTATTTATATCTTATTTATTGCAATTTTTTAATCAGTAAAATTAGCACAGTAGGCGCTTTATTGATGTTTTAATAGAGTTTATATCATAAACTATCCTATATAATCTGCACCAAAGGACGAGTCACAATTCATGAAATGGTAATATGATTAGAAAAAAAATAGCTCAATATTAAACTAATGTCCATTTTTCTTGTCTAAAAAGCTGTTTAGCTAAGACTACTGACTTTCCTCAGATGCTGCATTTGGTTATGTAACATTATGGTTAGTAAATCAGTAATCAGAGCCTGCAGCCACTTGGTATTTCCATCTGAAGGCACTGCTATATAAGAAGGTAATGTGATGGATATATCTTGACAGGGAACGAACTGGTCAAGTGCAATGGAAAGCAGCCAAGAACTACAGCTAATTGAGTGAAATAGGGTTATACAGCAATAAGCTAGCATGATGATGATGTAATTATAAAAAAAAAAAAAAAAAAAAAAAAAAAAAAAAAAAACACACATAAACAAACAATAGGTATCTACTGTGGGTGGGTGTGTCAGTGTGTGATCATTAACACATCACCCAGACACACAAAAGGTTTCCGGGCGAGCTATATGAAAGGTAGGCCAATAAATAACAAGGAAGAGAAGAGAAATGAAAGCAAGAAGAGGGGGATGGTGCAATAATAATGAAAGCAATAAAAGGAGACCCATTTTCCTAGATGTGATCTGTGCCTCAGTCACAGCAGTCAATGTGTGTGTGTGTGTGTGGATGCATGTGTGTGTGAGAGATTTCTGCATGTATGTTCCCACTGAGCTCTCAGGAGTCAAAATGAGTCACATCATCTTATCAATCACCCACTTACTGTACAGCAATCCTTTGTTTGTGTTTGTGTGTGTTTGTGTGTGTGTGTGTGCATGTATGTGTGTGTGTGTATGTGTTTGTGTCCGTGTGTGTGTGTGCTCTGCTTGAGGCCAGAACGAAGTCAAACATTAAAACTGCAGAGAATTCCCACGCAGTTTCACCCACTGAATAACTGATAGACTTTACACTGTAACGTTATAGCCATGTTCCATTATCACAATCCTTACACTGTCCTGTAAAAGGATTACAAACATACAACAGATGCACACACTTAAACAGGCTGCCAGTTCATATTCATACTCAATCATTACTTAGCTAAACAGAAATACAGAAACTGAAAAACTGAAATAAAGATGTAGGTCTTAATCCTACCATAAACATTTTCCTGTTGTTTCTTTATATACCCATCAGTATGACAGCAGTGACTGACATCAGCATCAGCTGGTCTTTCCCTCTTACTGAAACGATACAGCTGGCTCGCTTGTCAATCAATGCACAGCACCTTTCCAATAGATTGACAGCTGGAGGCGTTCCAGGGACTATGTAAACACACTCATGCGTGCTCCCACACACTCCCAAATTACACACCTCCCCAAGCTCTCTTTCCATCATACAAACATGTGCAAATATGCACACACAAGCGCACGTTATCCCACTGTACTTTTACTACTACGCATATCATTTTCCCTTACAAAAACTGTAGAGTGTTACACAATCAAATTCTTGGCATCTTCACTCCTCCTCCTTATCTTTCTGCTGCCACACACACACACTCTCACAGACGCACGCACTCACGCGCGGACACACACACGGCACATTCTTTATTTCACTTGTAACGTCCATATTATTGATGATACAATGTATATGCCTTGAACTACATGTCCTCCCTTTGTCTTGGCCAGGTTTCCCTTCAAAATAAAGACCTTCTATTTGAATGGACAAAAAGAAGGTTGGTTTCAAACAAAACATATGCCACACACACACACACACACACACACACACTTAACATACTGAAACACACAGATCACCACTCCCCATCACAAAAGAAGGAAAAACAAAAGTCACTTACAAGAGTTCCTTTGGCTCCCGTCTGTTGCACCAGGTGAGGTGGACATCCCAGCTGGATGCTTTTTGCCCTCACAAGATAACCAAATGGGAGGGAGGGGGAGACAGACAGCACGACGATAGTACACCGAAAACTCCACCGATCACAACAACACCTGCCCACCACGCATCCTTACACTGTCTCTCACTCTACACACATGCTCCTCCATACAAAAGATGCTCCAGAGATGCTCATACGCACAGTCTCATGCAGATCAACTCAACACACTTGCAAACACACTCGAATGTTGAGCGTTTCCAAGAAGCCAGCACCCAAGACACACACACACACACACACACACACGCATGCATGCATGTATGTATGGATCAGCGCTGAACCAGTGTCTAGCTCTGGTGTGGAGACTGCTGAGGCTGACAGTGGAGGGAGGGAGGGAGAGGGAGAGAGAGAGAGAGAGAGAGAGAGAGAGAGAGAGAGACAGAGAGAGAGATAGAGAGAGAGGGGAGTGAAGATGAGTGGAGCGTACCACTGGCTGCTGCGGAGTGAGGGAGGAGGGGGACCGGAGGAGAGAAGAGAGGAGGAAGAGGGGGTGGAAAAGAGGGTGTGTGCAGAAGGAGGAAGGGAAATAAGGAGCACAGATGATTATGAGTGTGTGCGCATGTGGCTGTGTATAAATCTATAAACCATTAACACATTTTGTCTTGACCTTGGACACACACACAGAAATGCCTGTTAACCCAGTCTGCACCTCCTTTGTTTATATGACTCAGTAGCTGAAGGAGCAAGCTATTTTCATAAATAGGGATGAGTACCTAATAAAGTGGATATTGAGTAAAGATGGCAACAAAACCAGAATCACTTTCAAAAGGTTAGACTTCTCTTTGGTGCTTTTATCTCACACACACACACACACACACACACACACACACTCACACTCACACTCACACTCACACTCACACTCACACACACACACACACACACACACACACACACACACACACACACACACACACACACACACACACACACACACACACACACACACACACACACACAGTCAAAAGTGAAACAGGCTTGCGCCCACACCCACTCTGTCTGCCTCCACTGCCTGAGGGGGAGGACATAATAATCCTCCTCATTAGCATGATGCTGTGAAGAGCATCACAGTTCCACCTAGCTTTGTCTCCTTCTCTCATGTCCTTCACTAACTCCTCCCCTCTCTTTCTTCCTCAGAGATACCTCCTCTTTTCCAATGCATGTTAAGTGCAATTGATGGGAAGACACATTTCTTGCAAGTATGGCTTCTGCGACCATGCTCGAGCCAGTGATTTGAGATTTTCAAATGATTGTTTGTATGACTGTTTCCTCTATCAGTTTTGTAAATGTCAGAATCAGTGCAGTAGAGAAATATTTAATAGGCCTGACGATAGACCTGAAGATTGCATATTTACAATCAAACAACACATGATTAAGAGTTAAAAAAGGGTAGTGAGTCATTGTGTAGAGAAATTAAACCCTCGGGCTTAAACAGACACATACACAGACACACACTCAAAATCCACAGTGTCATCCCTAGCCTTCATATTTATGACACATCATATCCCTCACTGCCTGAGGGTACTGTTGTGCAGGAAAAATAAGATACAAACACCAGCAGCCATAATCAATAGTGCTTGGATACAGCTGCACAAGTCACACTGCAGGGAGCTCAAAAGAAATATCATAAGCTTCTTAATTAGCTATGGGTGATTATAACTGTGCCACAGAACGTTCTGTGGGAGAGGTGAAAAGTGCACCGACTGGAGTTTAGGATGGACTCCTGGAACATGACATCATGCAGCGGAAGAAGACAAATTATTAAACAGATAATCGGAGCCCTCGGTTCACATTAAGACCGTGAGAAAAATACTGCACCAATCAACTATTCTACCAAAAGTATGCACTGCTTAGCAACTACTTTGTTTAGCTGCTCTTAAACAGAACTTAAACATTTCTTACATATCTCTCACAGAACCATCAACTTCTGACCGTGATACTTTCCACGTTCACTGCCTGAATCCCACAATGAATTGTGAGAGATGGCAGAATACATCCAAGTGCCTTTATCCCCTGCACTCCTAATCACTGACTAATGATAATGCTTTGGGCTGACAAGTATGAAAATGTTAATCAGCACATCAGCACGATCGTCCACCGAGGAGGTGGGTGGCAATTGTCTGATTCATCAGCCATGGGATGGGACCACTTTTCTTAGTCTCACAAACAGGTTCATTAGATTCATCAAACATTTGTTTGTCATCATAACACAGCGCTAGGTGAGAGATGCAATGACTGCAATCACAGAGGAATAAAATAAGACGTTTTTAGACTTGACAGCAGAGGTGCAGTATGCTTACATTATAAAAATGTTTTAAGTGGTGTCTGACAATTATGTGGGGAGAGAGAAGCTAATTTCCCAGGAGAGTAACCTTTCATTTTTACTTGCCAAGTGGTCTGAGATTGATGGTAGAGAGATAGGGAAAGCATATAGACTGTGCTACTTATTGTACTGCTGCAGTGCAGTTAAATGTAAAATATATTTCCATATATATCCAAAACCAAGCCATATTAATAATAAAAAATTAAATCGAGAAAAGTCCTAAAAGTTGTACAAGATTTGTTTAAGGCTTCTCATAGCAATGTTTTAGTCTGCAGTTGCATATGTTATTCAAATATCATTGCTGCAGATGTGATGTGGTCACAGTGAACATTGTACAGAATTGCTGAACAATAATTATTTTCCTTCTCAGTGGTCATTTGTTTTTTTTCTGATTTGAAATGTCAGTGTTTTAAAACCTCCATCGCTAATTCAGAAAGTTGCAGCGGAAAAGTTATTAAGCTGCATTGTTTGGCAGATAATGAGATTTTCCAGCAGTCTATGAAGAACTCATACAAAGTAGGAACCCTATGGAAGATGCACGCATGCCTACAAACATGCCTACATGCACGCACCCACATGCAATTGAACATTTTCTCCCCTGCTCTATCCCTTTCTGTGCATCAATATTTTGTTTTAATAGACATAGACAACACTTTCAGCTTCTTCACTTTTCTAACTTCCTGTGCAATCACAGCCTTTATTAAACATGTTTTTCATTTGACACCAACCATTGCTCAAGCTTCCAAACACACACAGGCCTCAATTCATAAAAACTGCCAAGAGTGCTGAGGGAAGTGACAGATGAGAATGAGCACAAAGACACAAAAATACAGTTGCCCTGGAAACTGACATTCAGTTTTATCCAGTTTTATGTAATCTATGCGGAGACATGCCAGATTCTCCAGGCCATCCATAAACTTTTCAACTCTCTTGTCCAAACGCCTAACAAAGTTGGGAGAGAAACATTCTCTTTTGCCATATTATTGATGTCACATAATTGCCTGGGGAGCTGGCCTAATCTACTCTCTCAATAGGAAACAAAAAAATCCAAAATAAGAAGAATATCCCTCCATACTTTACCCAAGTAAGCATAGTTGCTAAAATGTGTGATTAACCAGTTTTTTTATTGGTTCACTACACACTTCTATTTTGAGCCTTAGGCTGATTAAAGTTCAATCTCATCTCACCTGCCCTTGGTCCTGATCAGGAGCTGTATTCACAAAAGATGTAATTATCTTACCACCAGAAGCCCTTCTAAATGGTGCTAAACTTTCCCTGCTAACAGTTTCCCCCCCAAGACCTTTTTACACTTCACTATGAGAAGGGGCGGAGTTGACCCTGTTGCTTCTTAATTGAACGGTGATTGGTCTACAGTCTACAGTGTCTGGTTAACAGGTGAACGGTCTGTGTCAGTGATTGTGAAATAAAATACTTATCAATACACAGGAACAGAAGACACAAATCAAAGTGGGTTGATGGATGGATAAATGGATAGATTTCATGGGGTAATTACTTCTATGAGTGGTTTTATGAGTTTCACCTAACATACCCAACTAGGATGTTTTATTAGTACAGCCTCAGCATGGTGCACAGAACTCGCGTACATGTTCCTCCCTTCATCAACTACCTCTAAGGTACCCTTGAACTATCACCTAACCATCCTTAATTGCTCTTCTGGATCTGCCTATATGAACAAATGTGAAACAAGGCAGTACTGAGAAAGTGTGTATATGCTCATGGGACACCTGAATAATAATTCTTAAAAAATAATAATATTTCCAATTATTTTGCTCACATTAATCCAAAATTTGTTACCCCCTGGGCCTATGTGCAGCTGTGTTTATGTGTTTACAGGTTAGACAAGATACAAACAGTGGATTATATTTTGATGTAACTACCACTGCACTGTTCTTCCAGCTGTCTGTTAAGACATTTGTTGTACGTTTTCTCACCAGTGGGTGATACCGTAGCAGTAACAAATTCCTGATCTCTCTCTGGAATTACAGCTAGGAGGCTGACATGAACATCTTTTTATGATGTGAATGTGGCATAACCTAGACTCAAGTTACAAACTTTCACTCAGATCAGCATGAATATTGACTGCAGTGTGTTACTTTTATGAGCTAACTTCCTGCACCCCCCCTCCAAGAGCCAGAGGTTGGATGCAGTGCCCAGGCAAGGGTAGAAAGCACAATACATACGTGCATTATACTAAGCTGTGGTGGTAGAGACAGCTGAGTTTCAAAGCATTTACAAATTTAGTTGCATTGATGAGTCACTGAATATCAGAGGCCAACATTTTAGCATTAACATTACTGATGCAGGTGGTCGACATGATGTTCCTCCACAGGGTAACTGTCCTCACGCTTTACCATAGCAAGATGTCCAGTAAACTAGGAGGGCTTGAGCGTATGGTTTGTGGAAGATGAACTACTGCAGTTTTATGAAAAGTCAGGGGTTAACAGCCTGAAAAAAATGTTTTACTTTTGCCAACAAACTCATTTATTCAGCTAAATGCTTAATTACATGCATTAAAACTGTGCTACTTGAAGTAACTGTTTTAGGATGAAATTAGAAATGGATGTCCCTGTAAAACTTAGCCATTTGGTTAGTTTTGCACATTACAGGCATATAACTTTAACAGGCTTATGAGAGAATATGAATAGTCATGACTATTTGTACTGTTTTACAATCCATCTGAAAAGAAATGAGTATGCAAGGGATGGATATAAAATATAATCCATTACACTTACAGTACTGCCACTCTTAATACACCTTTAATTTTTGTGTTGTGTTTTTGAAGTTGAATTGAATTTTATATTGTACAGTAGCATCTAACTAGTAGTAGTTAACTCCTTCTGCCTTCGTAATATGTTCAGAAATTGTGGGTAAGCATTTTTTTCCTCATACTAATGACCTCATATGACACAACAACCACAGGGTTTGTCACAACAACCACATTTTCTGTGACCTCTACGATATCTTTTCTCCAGTATTGCCAAGCAGTCCATAAATAATTGGGTTTTGCAGCTGCTTGTGTGGGTGGGTATTGGAAAAAAGGGCCATAATTGCAGGAGGAATGCATCAGACATTTCACACCAGCAATTGCTGGTATCTTTGTACCATCTAAAAGTAGCTAAAATACTTGTAGTATGCCCAATGTAAACGCCACCTCTTGCCAATTGAATGCATGGGAGTTTATTGTATCGGGATATGTAGATCATGTAAAAACACTAAACATGCCATCCACTATAACAGTATAGAGTCACGCTCTGGTGCCAAATATGTCACTTTTTTTGTGCTTCCCCGTTGGGTCAGTTACTGGGTACTGTAATGAAATACATACTTTCAGTTTCATTAGTGTTGCCATAATTAGATCAATGGTGTGTGAGATGGTGTATTGTGAAATGTAGATAAGTGAATTATAAGTGTACTTCATCCCTCTGGCATGACCACAAATTTTTGAAAATATGAGAAATAGGAAGTCTAATATTGTGGACACAGTGTTGTGCCAGGTGACCCTGGGTTGGCAGGGCTAGAACTAATAATACCTCACCAAGAAGGAAATAATACATTTTTCTGGATCACGTTTGAAGATGAAATACAATTACCGGAGGAAAAAAAGGGAAAGGCAAAAGTGGGGGAAATGAGGATTGAACCTCTCCCATCCTTAAAGCAAGGATTCGTGATAAATTGTATGGCCTCCATCCAACCCCTAGGTCTCAGGGATGAAGAAATCCTTAGCCTTCCTGATCTTCTTCTAGATTTAAAGGGGAAAAAAGAAACGAAGATGGGAGAGGAGCCAAGACTTAATGTCCTCGGAGGAAACTTAACACCAAAGGGGCCCTGTGACGTTTGCTCCCTGGACACAACACTTGAGCTCTCCTCTTTCATCACCATGGAAGCTAGACTCAGATGCATAACCTGTGCCCTGACAAGCTCCTTGTGGAACTCCATAGCAGGAGTGACCTGAGGAGAAGTGAAGACCCATCCAGCGATCTGTGATCCAGATACAGCGCTCAGCCTCCAGGTGTAATCTCGACCCCTCATCCTACTGAGAGAAAATGTGCCAGCCATGAAAAGATTAACAGCCACTGACATGATAATGTGGATTTATCCAGGGGGACTCTGGCTCCTTTCTCTGTGATAAAACAGGTCTGAGACTTCTTGGCATCTTAACCTGAAAAGGGACACCCAAGCCTGCCAGAAGAGGGTGCTGCGCCTCGTGACTCTAGGTTGGTCAGCCAGGGACTTTAACCATTGATCAAGCTACAAAATAATTCTAAGGCAAAACGGTCTGTATGGAGAGACCAGAAAACGTTGCCACAGAGGCAGCAAAGGTAACAAAGGTTACTTACACAAACACATTGAGATGTAAAACCATATATTAGCTTGCTTTCAACAAACTAGAACGTTTTTACACTCATCTGTGAGACTTTAAAAAAGGGCACAGTAGAATGCCATGATGCAAAATCCAGTCAGATTAGTGAAAAAATGAAAAAGAAGTAGACATGAAGGCTGGCTTTGTGTATGCCCAAACCCAACTGTCAAAGTTGGTCACCCCATGTGGCAACACATTATTCTTCAGCAATTAGTTTTCTCCTACTCCCTCTCTTTTTCTAATTTTTCCTGTCTCTCACCAATGTGTACAAACCAACTTTTATGCTTGAGTGTTTCTAAATGTCTTTGCTGCAATCTGATGAAGGCCAACTCACACAAAGGTGGGAAGTTGTTGCCAGGCAACTCTACACCTCAGGCAGTTCTCTTTATTTTCCCTTTTCCCCAGTTGGATCACACTTTCTTTGACATCACCACAAAATGAGAGCTGTTTTATGCTGGTTCATACTCCCAGAGGTATCTTATTGCAAGTGAAGTCAAACATAAAAAAGTCAGAGGATGTACAGGGGAGAAGCCTGGAAGGTTGGCAGGGACTGCAGGGATTGGACGCAGGGAAAAGTGGGTGGAACATGAGTTTATCAAGGAGAGAATAGGGATAGAAAAGTGAATGACAGAATGAAAAGTCAAGGAGAGAACCTTGATAGACTCTTTCAAAAGTGTTCAACTAAAACAGATATGTAGGAACTTAAATAAACATTACCATTCAGATCACATTTGGCTTACAAAATATTACTATTCCATTTAAACAGTACCGATTAACACCAAAGCTAGGTTTAAAACCAGGTCATATTAGATTTGTTTTTTCAAATTTTAGGAACTTTCCTGAGTTCCAGTGTGTGGATAATTAGTTTGTTTCTACTCTGTGAATGCTAACACATATTCTGTCGCCATTTTTCTTCCGAGTTTTGCTTTTGGTGATACAATGCAAGCCTTCTCTGCTCCTCTGAAAGGTCTCCGTTCTTCATCTCTGCATGTATGTTCTTATCTCAAAGCGATTATTTAGTTTAAAATATTCTTTGCAAAATTTTTTTATCCAGTGAGTGATATGTGACCAGTACATATACATTTTAATGCGTATTTGTGTGTGTGCATGCTAGTGTATGCATGTTGTGATTGACAGAGGGTTGAAAAGTAGGTGTAGAAGTCAACAGATGCTGTCTTCAGATGTCAGCATTTTACCTTCTGTCATCATCTTGTCTGGCATCTCTCAAGTCTCATCTTAAGAAGGAGGAGGATGGGGGTGGGGTGTTTGGGGGAGTTATGCGCTAGCTGCTAGAATGACACATTGTACAACACCTGTAACTGTTACTGCCACGGTTCTGTCAAAAACAGGACAGCGGCTCACAAACTGTGAGAAAATGAGCAGGGGAAGACAGAGACCTCTAGGCCTCTTCACTTGCATTTGATGTAGACGTTGAAAAATCGTTCTGACAGGAGGTGCACACGGCCTCCCGAGACCAAAGGTAAACTCAACAGATATGTTTTAACAGTGGTAAGGCATACAGGCAAACAAAGAAAAACTCTTACAACATGCAAACACACTGTTTTTTCTTAATCTTATGTAACCGGCTGACTAAGAGAATGATCTTATTTAGAGCAATGGCCTGCAGCAGCGAATGCTGGAAAAGAAATACAACACACACTGGTGAGCACACATTCACATACACACCAATGTTCAGACGTAAACCGACTCGCGCACACACACGCGCACGCACACACACACACACACACACACACACACACACACACACACACACACACTTTTCAAAGTTGTCACAGGCACAGTGAGCATGTCTGGATTCCACCCGTGGGGCCATCTGTTCTTGCACTGGCCAATTCGAGGAGACACAAACTCAGGAATCATTAAGGATGCAATATGGCTCCCATGTTAATCACCAGCCTTCGTCATTTCCATTGAAAATGAGCCACTGGGAGATGGGGAAGTGGGGACAGTTTGTTATTCACAATCTGTTCGAGAAAGCAACATTTTATAGACCACTTTCAGAAGAGTGCGATTGACCATGAAGACTGTTGGTAGGGTTTTACAGGTTTTTGGACATTAATAAAATATAAAAAAGGTAAAATCTGTGATCATCAACACTATACTACAACACTGTAATATTATTAGCTCCACCTTATGGATCAGACATTTGATTTTGTACGGCTCAAATGCATTTCCATTAGAGTTGAGCAGCAGTAATGTCAACTAATGGAAATCCACATTAATGTCAAGGATAAGTCAAACAGTTTTGTTTGTCACACACTCTTAAATATACTGTATATACATATTTCTCTTTTCCTTTGTCTGGGTATTATAATTTTGGTCGTAATTCTAAACACTACTGGTTACCTGAAATTTTGATGGATATGAGCTCATCTAACAACATTAGCATGTCTGGAAAAAAAAGCTTTGGTAAGATTTTAAGTGTCTTCTCACGCCTCATGGTTTGCTAAGAGAACAGATTGGGATTAAAGTTTTTCACATTAGCTGCTCCCACTCAACACCTCCCTACACAAGCCTGCTGCCATGTTCCTGCAAAACCAGATCCTAAAGTCAATGCCACGTGTCCCATAGCTTCCTCTCATGTTTTTAAAATACAGTGACCCCATCTCTCTCTTCTGCTACCTGACAACTGCTACAGGCCATAAATGACCTGTGCCATTAACCTTGTTATCACTTTGAATTTTCCCCCTTTCATGCCACAGGGAGCTTTTTTTGATTGACCACATTAGACTTTAGAATGCCAGCCTTTTATAAATGGTTGGAACCCTCACGTTGCTTCCTTTTAAAAGTGGACCAGGAACTGTCACGGTTAATGGCTCCTCCCCTGGTAAAGACTCTTCTTTTTTGGAGCAAATAATGTCAGATGGCATAGTGCTGTCATCATTTGGATAATAATCATCTATTGCACTAACATAATAAAAGCAAACTTGATGAAACCAGAGTGAAACCAGATCAGTTATCATGGAAAGGTTTGTATGACCCTGGCAGTATGTGGAATGCATGCATGACGATATGAGCATCATACTTATGTATGACATAAAAATCAAAATTAATTTGATTTGGAAATTGAAATACAAATGATTTTTCCCTTCTGAACAGAGTCATCCGGGTCCAACAATATATCAAATCATATTAACATTCACAAAACTGTCCTGTTAGCTCAGCTTGGAAAGGTGACTTTCAACACAGAGCTACATCTTAGCCCAGTGCAGTTATCTGAGAGTGATTTAAGTAAGGTAGGTCACAACACAAGATGCAGTAGTTTACCCATGATCTATTTCCAGTACATACAGAAAACTGTGAAAAATATGACTGTATTGGTAGAAAATGATAATCGCTTGTGTAAAATGCATGAGCTGCATTTTCTTGTCTTGCTCCGGCTACTGATAAAAACCTGAATAGGCTAATTAAATCCATGCAAATATCGCAATCCCAAAAATATTGTGCAGCACCTTCTAAATTTACTCTTTAATGCAGGTCCCAGGTATCTTCAAGAAAGAACATGAAAAGAAAAAAGGGACTTGGTAATTACTCTTGTTGCAGTGCTCACTGCTCTGTGCAAAAATCAGCCCTAAAGGTCTCCTGCAAAGTTTAAGGTTTCCACTGAAAAACTGAATGTGAGAATTATGTCTCTTAATTACTCCACTTTTTCTACCTGATCCTATTTTTATGCTACCCAAACAATAATCTGACCTTCAGCATATATCTAGTAGAGAACTAGCTTGCTCAATAGTTTCTCCTCTCTCCTCTTTGAAATTGGCTTCTGACTTGCACAGCAACTGAACAGGTTTAATTAGAAGTTAATGTCATCAGTTCTGGATGACTTGTACAGTAGCCCTAGAATAATGGCACTGAGTATACGCAAGGTGTTGTATTTTGCTTTAGTAATTTGACACCGGATCTCCACGCGACACAGGAGAGGCTGTGTGTGTCGGCAGTGGAATGGAAAAGTCTCACGCTGGGGAGATGATGACATAGTCCTATCTAGCTCAGAGATTTGAACAACTGGAGCAGCTGTTTTCTTTAAGAAGACCTCACAAAGAACATATACATATGACAGCACAGTGTGAAAATAAACATGAAGAGACTTGCTCAAGATAGATAATCCATCACATGTCCATTTACATTATTGTCAGAGGTTACGTAATCATTGTGCAGCAATGCAGAACGGAGCGTTCAAATCGGCCATGACTTCTAGCAGCATGACTGTAATGATTGGTTTACTTTTGACAAGAATAAAAACAGACAGGAAAGTTCACCACTATTAATTTCTGTTGCACATGTTAAGTTAGTGCAAGTTGATTTTCAAACTATAATGAAATGAATAGAGACCCTTTTCTCAACAGTTCATCCAGTCAAAACTCTGGTGTAGTGTGGGAAATAATGTCACTTATGTCAAGCATGCACAATTTTCATTTGATGCGCAAAACATGCAAAACATTACTATGGTGAATCAGTTTTAAAGGTAGTAACATGTTAACTGGCTATTCTATGACATTTTTCTTCATAGGATAGCCCCACCTAGTGTAAGAAAAGCAAGGTACTTCAACATTAATGAGTCGGCTAAAACTTCTCTGTATTGCTCTGGCTGGGCCTCAAGTATTGTTAAATATACTATGATATCAATTGTGTATAAACAGATATTATCTTAAATGTAGTATTTCATGCCAAAATACTTTGTTTCAATATAGGAGGAAATGTCATACTGATTGACATAATGATAACACATAAAGTGGATATAAATAGGATGCTTCAAAACGCTGTTTTAATGTTTTAAACAAGTCACAAATGCTACATGATTCAAATTTTCCGCTGGCTCAAAGGCACCAAGACATAGACGGCAGATGACGACAGCAGGGTCATTCAGGCAAAGTTGCCAGTAGCTCAGTCAAAAAGAGGATTAGATAATGACTGGCTTTCTGGCCTCAGAGCACTTTTATATATTGTGGGTACACAGCTGTTGATCCTTTCTCATCTCAACAACTGGGATATACAGTACAGAGTATGTTAGCTCTTCCTGCCTGGAATTACACTACATATCTACAGTAAGATGCAAATATTCTCCTCTGAAATTTAGTGTTATGTAATGTCACTTATATCTGAAACGTAGCAGTAGGTTCATTTAAATTCATAGGAAGCTGACTAGATTGGAGGGATAGTGTGATCCAATCAGGGATTTCAGCAGAATTGTCTATAAAATCTTGTGCAGGCTCTAGCATCTCATATTTTCAGTACAAAGGACAGTGAAAGATTTGAAGTGGAAGGGAACTCGGCACAGCCACAGGTTTCTTTTTCTGAATGGAGAAAGGAGGAGAGGAGAATGGAGACAGTGAATTCAGTCCAGACAGACTGAAATCATAGTCGTCTGCCTTTCCACTTGTTCCTCAACTTGACAGAACCACATGTCAAACCCAGTGAAGCGTCAGATCTGGTGTCAATCACATGTTGCTGGTTAGACGAATTGCCCACATCAAGAAGCTGCATGCCCCCACCACACACAGAGACAGCTGGCTTTAATTTCCTCTGGATGCTTTGATAGTCATTCTAATTTGATTCAAGGATAACATAACTTCCAGAGTTTTATTACTGCATGTGGATCAAATATGACAACGTTCCATTTCTCTCTGTCCTTGGGTTTTGACTCATTTTGGTCTTGAGACTGAATGTTTTCAATTTCACTTATCAATTGTTCCGCACACATCTTTTCAAGATGAAAGAAAATCTCTATAAAGCAACTTGTCAATGGTTAAAAGAAAGAAACAGACGGCACTATGAGACATAAGGCTGTTGTCAAGACAGGTAAAAATAACTGGTGTAAAATTTGCTTGGTAAATCTCACTACTGAACATCAGTAAAAAATATCATACATGTTAACTCGAATGAGACACACTTCCTCTTGAAGATGCTCCCTAGCAAAGCCCAAGACAACTGGAGAAAACTGCCTTGGACAGCTCCCACTTGAGGATTTGTCTGACTTTATACAGTAAGTGTGAAGCTGAATGATATTAACAAAAAATAAATATTTAGTGAACCTGTCTAAAAAAAAGTCATTCCCAATCCATTTTACAAGGATAAATGTGTAAACACAGTTGGCAAAGTTAAAATGTGAGCAGAAAACATGAACACGGAAAGAAAAAAAAAAAAAAAAAAAGCAAGATGTTGGAGGCATGGAATGAGATCCCCGGATTCATGTCTTTGGCTTATTGAAGCATTACATCCACAGACAGTATATTCCCCACTCACTCTGCCTATTGCTGTAGAAAGCTCAGAGGGAAGTCTTTCCTATTACCATCCCCATGGACTGCATGCAAGGCTGTATAAAGATTCATTCACTCAGATGGGATAAAGTTAGTGTTCAAAGAGAGAGAGATTATGTGATGATTATATGAGAGAGAGAGAGAGAGAGAGAGAGAGAGAGAGAGAGAGAGAGAGAGAGAGAGAGAGAGAGAGAGAGAGAGAGAGAGAGAGAGAGAGAGAGAGAGAGAGAGAGAGAGAGAGAGAGAGAGAGAGAGAGAGAGAGAGAGAGAGAGAGAGAGAGAGAGAGAGAGAGAGAGAGTGTGTGTGTCTTTGAACATGTGTCTGTGCAAGCTCTCATATTAGGAGAGGCGCAAACATGTTATTCAACAGACTCCAGCAGAGTGTGTGAGCAGTATGACGACGCAAACTGAAAATGTGAAAGAAGTGACAGGGAAAATTGTCCCTCGGGTTCTTCATGCGAGCAGACTCCATCTTTTCTTTAGCCAGAGAGGGTCTGTCACAGTGTATTCCAGTGAGACTGCCCTGCCACAGCCTGAATCAAAAGCCCTGCACGTCTGTATCAAATTCAAACACACACACACATGCACGTATGCTAACGTGCACACATATTCTGAAGAGGGAGTTTGAGGCTGTATAACCACACGTATAACACACTGTGATCTGCAGGTTAGCGTGGAAAAACACAGACAGAGGTTATGAGAATCCTTTTTTTGCAATGATATTCAACATGTTCTCTGTAATTAACCCTGGTGGGATTTTGAGACATACGGTCTCACACATCTCCAGCAGTAAAAGGGAGTTAATTCAATCCATAATTCACCAATTACACTTGAGAAATATATTCTAATATGACATTTTAATTGGTGCAATGTAATATCAGTCTTGGACATAACGACAGAAAGTTACGCTCTTATGGGGAAAATGCAACTTGATTATATCCCCATATTCTAATTTTGTCTAATATTTCGTGTCAGGCTCGATTCCTGAGTCATCACTCATCTTCTTAATGAAGCTATTAGTTTCCCTTTCTTTATTAAACTAAGTAAATAATATTAGAGTGGATTTCTGTCTGAGATCAAAAGATGATTAAGGGAGGTACATTAAAAGTTTCATCTTAGGTTCGAAAAAAACTGCACATAGTCAGAAATGTTCTTCCTTTGAGAAATTTTATAAAAATTTCCCCTTAAACTTCACATAGGGTAAATTTCAATCACATTATTTGTGATATTATCCATATAAACTAAGACCTGAGGCCAAAGTGGTAATTATCACATTTCCATATGCCTCACAGTTTTGATTTTAAGGCCCCCAAAAACCAGAGCAGATATGTGAGAAAGTCAGACACCCCTCCACTGCCTTTAATCTGGCCCTGTCTTAAAATCTAACATAAAAGCTCAGGGAAAAGTGACAATGTTGCATCAGTGGATTTAAATAGATCAATGTCTCCATCTAGTGGTCTCTTGTCATAGTGTTGTAGGAGGGTTTTTGTCAGCATCAGGTTTCACCAGTTAAAGTGTAACAAGTTCAATGAATCAAAAATCTATGTGTTTCAATAAACTGAGGGTTTATCTTGCCTACTATGGAATACTTAATGTTGTCATATACATCTTATCTACACTCTCAGAAGAGGTGACACTAAAACATGTAGATAAAAAAAAAAACTGTATGTCTGTGTGTAATTATCCAGCAACAATTTGGAGACATAGTCCGAATGTAGAAAAGAAAAACAGGATGCCCTAACACACTGATTTATTCTGGGGTAAAACTAAATCAAAGACAGAGGAATGTCCAGAAAATGTACTGAAGGCAGCAGCTCCACCTACTGTAGATTGCTGTGGAAAAAAAAAACAACTCCAACTCACAACTGCAATGTAGCCTGAGCATTTTTAAAAATATAATTTCATAGGCAGGATTCAAGCCATTTGTCTCAAAGATGACAAGTTAATCAGCAGCCTGTCCTTCTCCATATGTCACAAACACATCCAGCTTCAATGTGAAGACATACACATCACACTGCTCCCCTCAGCACAAACAGAACCTCAGCAACGTCATTAACCTGAAGAAGAATTTCATACCACGCTTCAGCTGTGTACCGCCCAACAAACTCCACCAATCAAATACTTTGAATACTGCGCAAAGTCTGTCCTGCCTCCACATATGAGCAGATTAGGCCTTTGCTCTTATTCCCTGGTGAGGGCAGTATAGCTTAGTAAAAAATGTTCTCTTCAATCACATCATCAGCCTGGCTCCTCTCTCCTGTTCACTTTCTTGCCTCCATATATTATATTATACATATATATATACTGTATATATATTATTCAGAATAAGTAATACACACGCTTGTTTTTGTTCAGGTCTGCTTGCATATGAGCATATCAGCTTTGTATTGTAGTACACACTCAAACATCTTTATATCCTCAGTGTTGCATCCTACAGCTTTGTTTTAAGTTTTAATTCAGTAGTATGTAGAGCAGTAATAAGTTGTGATTTTTTAATTGACTTGGTCTTTAAATCCACAGAAATACATATTTCAGCATGAGCTCATTTTGAAGAACAGTGTTTCCTCTGTTTAACTGTTTCTTCAAGGCTAAAAATAGGGTTCATTCTAAATTTCTCATTTATAGAATTAAAAATTTACCACTAGCATGTTGGTTTGGTCATGAATAAGACATAACACATGAAACAAGGACAAGATTGCTGACAGATAACCTAGCTAAATTAAAAAATAACACTCTCTCTGCCTCTGAGAGAGGGGTGAAATCTACAGTACATCTGAAGTGTATACTACTACTTGTCTGTTTCACTGACCTAGAAACATCCTCTTGACTCAGTGAACTCAGATCCAAAGTGAAGCTTACTCCATATCTGTCAGAAAGCACTTGTGTTTGGGGTTCATTGTGGGGAATGTGGAGCAGGTGTACCTAGTCAGCTGCAGTTACTCGTGCTTTGAAAAGAAAACTTTTCAACAGTAATGGTGAGCACGCTTGTGGAGTAGATGCAACAGCTGCCTTATATGCTCAACAAAAGGTGGCGGGGACAACTGCTGCTGCCAGAAAAAGATGTTGATGGCACTACTTTGTGGTGACAAAATATGAACTGCTGCCTCAGGTTTGTCAAAATTCCTTATTTTATGATGAATATTTATCATCATACTCATCACCATGAAGAGAAAAACCTAAATCCCAGTTGTGACTACACTTTCAGTGAGGTGCTGATGTTAGAAGATCACTTTAAAGAATTTTTGGTGAACTCTGCATGTTAAAAGATTTAACTGTTTCACCACAAGACAAATTTAACTTACCTTCCTAATTATACAGCACAAGCATGAATTAAATATGGTTCCACAAATCAGCTAGAATCATTTCCTAAGGCAGCACCGCTTGGTAAATACTGCTGACTCACAGCAAAAAGTGCCATGGTTTGATTCCTTGTGAGTTCGAAGACTAAATTATCTTACATGAAATGTGAGTATGAGAAGACACTCTCACAAAAAAGTTATCAGATTTGAGTTCAGATGGACTAGTTCAGTCCACCAGTCTGACAAATTGTGTGACATATAGTGTGTTTGGTGCATGGATACAAAGATCAGAACAGCTGGTTGCTTTCCTACTGTCAGTTATGAAATGTTTTTGCAAGTTAGGTGTTAAAACTATTCTCTGAATAAAAGTGGACTAAAATGCTTTACATCTGCGATTATTGTCAGGCTGAATTTGCCCTTGCCAGTTCATTAAATGAAATCTCATCAGCAAAGACGGGAAGGGAATAATTCAAATGCCAAGTGACTGCTAATGGTTCTATTGTTACATTTCAGCCAATAACTGACATGACATTTCCGCAGTCACTTTTCTTTCTATTGTTTACTAAATAGCTAACTGGAAAGAAATGGATTCCCGGTAACTTGTTGAAGTTATTTATAATGTGAATGTACCATGAGTCATGTTTCTGTGTTAGCTCTGTGATGGGCTGACCTATCAAGAATGTTTCCTGCCATTCTTGCCCACTGCATTTACCAGTCAGTGGAGACAGCGGGCTCCAATGACTCAAAGTAGGATCACACATCACAGGGAACATGCATTCACTGCCAAATCTGATTATCCACCCTATTACAGGATGTGGTGAAACATTAGAGAGACATATGAATTGTTCATTTGGTTACATGTGCATTACTTGGCATCAAATTGATACAAGAAATTGCCATTATACAGTATATACTGTATGCACACAGTAGCTATAAAGCACTGGTCGGTTAGCGCTTTCCATTTAATGTCTCTGTCCTGTCTCTGTACTCCTGATCTTATATATATCTTTATTATTCCCAGGTCTATTTATCCATCAGTTTTCTCTACCCACTTATTCCTAATCTGGGTCACAAGGTTTATCCCAGCATGCACTGGGGAATGGCAAATAAACACAGATCACCTGTGATCACCATTGCATTGCTCCTGTAAGTCAGTTAAGTCTAAACATTTTCAGTTATAAAGCCATCAGTCTCAAAATCAAGCAGGGTTCAGTATCTGTCGTGTTACATTTCTTTCATTCATTCTTTAATTGCCAGCGAATTAACACAGCCTTTCCACTTTAATTTGTAGCTGTGATATGCCAAACAATAGTGGCCTGTAGGGGAGATGTGCTCTGGGACTTTAACACAATGTGAAAAGATTGATATGTGGCCTTATGCTTTGTTGAAGTCCACATTGCATATCACATACCCCTATGGGCAGCAGTGTTGGCAGCTGTCATAGTCACCAGGAACTGTGCCAGTTTGGATGTGAGCCAACACAATACGTCAGACAGGAACAGGATAGCAGAGTATAGTATAGCTGTTGCTGCTCACACTTTACGAAGATTAGAAGCAGCAGCTCCAGTAATAATAAACTTTGAGTATCTATTCATCATTTTTTGTTCATCTGATAAATGTCAATTATTTTTATTATTGCAGTGTTAGATTGAACAAAAGGGAAGCAGTCATGTTCCTTGAACATTTTCATTTACATTCACAAACAAAAAAAAAATCTGCAATCGATGAGAGTGAATCTCGTTTCCTGTCAGTTTCCATATATTGTATTAAAGCAGCAGTGACCAAACTAATTCACAAAATAAAACCTTGTCTATACCTGCATCAATGCAATTTACACCTCCGTATTCCCCAAGAAGCACAGACACACAACTAGGAACAAGAGCCTTAAGGTTTCTATATTCCATTAAAGCCCGACCCTGAAAAGACGCACTGAAAATACAACGTTAAAGGATGCTATACCAATACTGCATAATGACTGTAACAGCCAGAGACAAAATCTTACTCTATTTCAAGACATTACCATTTAGTGCCTGCTCATACCAGCATTTATAACAGTAAAATCTTTGGACAGAAATGAATTATTTGCTTGTTGAGGAAAGGAAATGTGGCTGGTGCTTTTGCAAAGAGTTAAACATCTTGAAAGTACTGACCTTTAGGAAAGGAAAAGAACCAGAGTCCAAAATGGAGGAAGTCATTATATTCAACTATATTATACCATCATGACCCTGCTCTGCTGGAGTATGAACTGCTGGTCAAGAAAAATGTGTCATGGTCTGCTGTGAGTTGTCAGAAAGGATTGGATGTTACAAATATGTTTCCTTGAATTAGTGTTAAGTTATTGACCAGTTAGCAATCAAGAGCTCAAGTACTTACTGCGTCACACAAATTAAATTTGCTGTGTCATGTACTCAGACTAACAATTTAGCTGTTTTGTTTTGCAGTGCTTACAATAAAAATATGATGAGGTTGTTGTTTTGACCAATTAACCACCAAAAGCGCATGTATGGTAACTAATCAGCAAATTAATAGGGTTTCATAAGAACATAAAACAAAGGCGTGTAAGCATAACAAAAGTATATTAATCCTTTTTAGTTATAGATAAAAAATGTTTTACAGGAGAGTGAAAGCTATGTACTGCCTCGCCCATTTCTAATTCCTGCTTCATTTCTTCCTGATGCTCATCGAGTCATGAATATTTCTCGCT
This sequence comes from Seriola aureovittata, assembly GCF_021018895.1. Taxonomy (NCBI): domain Eukaryota; kingdom Metazoa; phylum Chordata; class Actinopteri; order Carangiformes; family Carangidae; genus Seriola; species Seriola aureovittata. The sequence continues at coordinate 13,615,082 of NC_079379.1, forward strand.
CTCTGTCCTAAGGGAAGGTGACATAGAATGCACTGAATAAGCTTTAATGTGCATCTAGACACAGCTTGTCAGCTTTGAACTGTACTTGTCTGACCATCTTTTCCATGTCCATCAGCCAGTGTTAGAGGACTCTTATCCTAAATTGATTCTGTGCTCCAAAGATCTATGGAGAAGGACGGAGACAACAAAGCAGAGACTGACAGCAGACTTGAGAAGTACTTAAGGCATGTGAAAAGAGGCTAGACAGGAGTGATAGATAAAATAGGAGCGAGATATGACAGTGATGTCTTGTTTAGCTGCAGGGCATGGATTCACATATAGATTTCTTACTGGGTAAGGTGTCTTTGCACCTTACCCAGTGTCGAGGCAGTGCTTATGCTGATGTGTGCCTGTCTCCTGATACTGCAGCTAGAAAAGCAAGTGATGATTCTCCTTCGGTTTGAGACCTGTGCCTGAACGTTCCTAAGTTTAATGCTGAGATAAACTAATGTGATATGACAAAGTCCTAGAGCAATACACTGGCCTGTTACCTGCTCACACACTGAACTGACAGTATCAGCTAAATGGCTAAAAAACATAAATGTGAAATAAAAGGTTCTTAAGTGCGCTTTAGCAAGAGATGCAAGTCAGATTATTTATGGAAAAAATCTTACACTTCTCTTTTTGAATCTTATGCATTCAAATTCACAACCGTCGAGGATTATGTTTATCTTATTTTATGGTGCCAGTATTTTCCTGCATGAATACGAGTGATATACGCTGGCTGTCCTTGAAATAGCAGTGAAAGAGGGATGGTCTAAAACACACACTGCGTTCTCTAGATTTTAGAAATGAGCTATTTTGGCAGTGACAAGTTCGTTCTGCAGTTCAAACTGTTGTAATGATCCACACTTGGCTTCAGCTATTCCAGCTTTATTCCAGCTAATGTGTTTCTATGGATTTCTGTTTATCAATAAACCTCTTTTGAAAAGCAGTTTAAGGGGATTTCTGTCTGGAGATGGAATTAGATGATACTGATGCAAAACACCCATCACCACCAACACAGAGTGATGCATCATCTGAACTATTTAAAGTGAAAGGAAACATTCTTCCACCTCCAAAAACCAAACAATGCTGAGCTGCCTGTGTTATAGGCAGATATTAGACATTGTGTTGATTTCTTGTATTTAATCATGATTATTTATTGTATGCTGGATAATGAGCACAGTGATAAATAATTTATATGATAATTGCATCACAAGCACATGTTTATCAGTTGCAGTCTCTTGCTCAAGCAATGAGTTTGGGTATATAAATCACATGTTTATAGTCATGAGATAGAGATGCACATGGATACATGTCATTAACATACTGCGTTTAGCAGGATTTAACATTTATCAGAGACTAAAGTTACATCCCAGATGTTGTTACATAAGTCCCTGATAACATGAAGTTGTCAATGTGCCACTGATACCACTTTATCTATCTGGGCTAAATACAAATGGACTGTACGCTCATGATTGACATCGACAAACGAAATAATGTACAATTGATTATTACATGACTTACCAAATGTGTGATATGATTTTTTTCATGCCAAAGATCCCTTCAAAATATGAGCTGCTGTTTTAGATCGGTTACTGTTCAATATGAACAATACATCGGGGTACAGAGTGGTACATTGGAGCAGGTGAAGCACACAACACATCCGATGTTAAAACTCACTATTCTCCTCACAGACTGTCTGTCTGAGACATGACAGCTCTGCGGGGTAAAGAAGCAATTAACAAGGAAAATGATTAGTCTGATTGAAGCAAGACAGAGGCAGAGAAGGAGTGGGGAAAGATAGCAGGAAGAAAAACTTCTGACAATGACTTTGTGACACAGAGTTTTCACACACACACACAAGCGCGCGCGCACACACACACACACTGGTGACTGATTTCCCCCAGAGCCTTCAGGCCTGGACCATGGCTGCCTTTAGAGATAAACCACCCTGCTATCTCTTGGAGATTTCACTTTCTTATAAGTTCCATGAAAGCTGTCGCAATGCGTTTTTTGAAGTCAGCATAATGTGTGCCTTACTTTTGCTTGCATGCTTAAATCTATCTTTGTAGTTCACACAGTTCATTTTCACCTGCTGTAACAACCAGATTGCTTTCCTTTTTTTTCTTCTTTTTTTTTTTTAGTTTTAGCAAAGCTTTCCAATTACCACACATGTCCAGATTTCAACTGTGTTATATATGGACAAAGACACATAGGAGACAAAGACAAAATATGGATTGATTTGCCTACCTCATGCATTTCTCTGCCTTGCTCTTAATGTTGTTTAGCTGACAGTATCCAACCTGGTGTAGTGACAGCCATTCATTCATTCTGTTGGCACACAGGTATTTTTCAGATAGTGAATGTACACTAGACGTTTTCAACTGCACACCTGGGTGAGGGAACATGTTTCCTTATAGACTGTATCAGCAAGAAAGTGTTTGTGCTGATTGTGTGACTGTGTGTACATGCGCAAGCGATATTCCAACCACATTTATTACTCACATACACTGATACTGAGTTGTGCTGTAACTGCTAAAAAAGATCAACGTTACAATTGAATTAGTGTATCTTTGCAGGTGGCACTGGGGCAACTCTGCTGTTTTTTCTTTCCAAAAGTAACTTAGAATAAATGCCTAGAATTTAGCATTCCTTCTGAGTGCAATGGGAGGTGTTTGGGTATTGATAACCCCATCTCTAGCCATCTGCAACAGCGAACAAACATGAGCTGGCTGATTGGGCTGGTTTCAAAATGGATTAGAATTGTTAATCATGCTGAAATCAACAAATTGTGCAGAAACAATTTGTCAAATAGTTTGCTGGGCAGTCCATGTGAACTTACCAACTGAGTAAAAACGTTACCAAGTTTTATTTACTAATGGCAAGTTTTCTGGTGGTCATTGTTCACTGGTACAGACGGTAAATACATCACCTGAAATGAACCAAAAAAAGCAAGGTGTAGGCTATATAATGGAATCCATGCATAAACCATACTACCTTTATTTATCATAAGCCTGGTACAATGATTTCTGGTTGTACATCCTGTTTATTACTACTATTCTGTAAATTTCTGCAACAAGTTTTTTTTTTTTATCTCTTTGTCAGCTGATCAATATATATATATCCCATGGAAAACATATTTTTAACTATGAGTTCATGAGAGCTGTCCAAACCCATCTCTTTGTGAAGCTACACTGTCATTTGGAATATACATAGGGTACAGGTTAAACCTACTTGTCTAGTCCCGTCCGATTCCCTGAAGATCACACCTCTGTTGGCCACATCCTCGAAGGAGACGGCCCATGAAATGAGACAGCTCATGTCTGCCAGGCCGTTTGGCCCCATCTGGTCTTTTTCCTCTCCTCACTTGAGGACATCCACATGCTCCATCACTCTAGCTCTCCTCTACCATTTGATCCTTGGTGTCCTAATGAGAAAGACAAGGCATTACACAACTCTGCCTAAAAATAATATCCACCCCCTCTCACAAAATTTCAGAATAATAAAAGTTATGGTTCTGCTTATGTAATCAGATGAAACATGTTTTTAAGGCTTATAAACAGAATAAGTGGTGCTGGCTGAATTGGCATGAAACATTCTTTCATTAGCTCTTACTCCTCACTAAAAGAATGTATCTCATTGTTATGTTATATTTATAGCTGCTGTTGAAAGTATTCAGCTCGGATGCCAGAATCTCCCTTGGGCAGTGCATGTAACATACTTTGAACTATGCACTGTTCACTGAGGCGTGCAGAATGAGTACAGTGGGGCAGATGCGAATGTGTCTAAACAAGCCTCAACTGAATTCAGTGGGGATGCAGGCACACACCAGCAAGCACGGGCACAAAGAGGCAAGTAAAGACATAGACATGCAGATGTGAACATAGGTGCTGTGCCTGGGAACCTATAGACTTATGAGTATCTTGTATGGAACATGCAGAGTTCAAACAGACAGACCTTATGATTCTCTCACACATAACCTACTGTACTCTCATAGACTATAAGACCAGTCAGCCTAAGGCAGTAAACCACCATAAAACCATATTCAGCTCTCTTACTTTCTAAGAAGGCAAAATCTATTTAATAGAGCAAATTTGATAAGATATGCAGTGCCTTGTTTTTCAAATCATTCATGGGTGTCCTCTGTCCTATTAAAATTCATTAATGAGAGGAAGCTTGTGTAACTTTGATTTAAGAAGGAATATTAGTATTATTTATCATAGTAATCCTCAGTTCAACATTACTGTAGTCTCAAACAATCAGATACTATATAACCAGAGGCTAATGTTAGTTAAGTGACATTACTGAGTCAGTTTGCTGACGTTTGACGTTTTCTCTATTTGTGCTTACTTACTGCTGCACTATGTCACATTTGTTTCCTGTTTTGGTCACATGTCCTTTCTGCTATCCCTTTTTTGAGGAATGTAGGTATATTCAATATGCTGATGTCCTATATATTGCTATAGTTCACTGAAAGGTACATAGACGGGCTTTAAACATTTAAACACAAACATTTGCTTTTAGCCAGTCAGGTTTGTGCTTTTGCACAATAACCCTAACCCTACATAATGATAGCATAATGATTACTAATGACATAATGACAGCACTTTGGAAGTGACATCAAGTTAGTTCATATTTTATGTATGTCATATTGGTTAGTTTTTCCTTCTGTGTCATGCCAAACAACTGGCTTGGGACATTGCCTTTTTACAAAGAAAATGCATCTTCTAGAAATAAATACAAAACCACAAGAACATATATTCTTAATGTCTCTTCTTCTATATAGTAAACAGCCCTGTATCAAACATTGTGTGCATCCTTTGCATTCATGCTTTCATTTCTATGATTTATTTCTATAGCTACTTCTATGTTACATGTAAGTTAGTATGTAGGTTACATGTAAGTTGCAAGTTTGGTTACTTTACAGGTGAAAATTTTTATGACTGACAGCAGCAGTGTTAACAATAGTTTGAATGTAACTAAAAACTTCAACTAAAATGGCTCCCCCTCAATTCTGTCAAAGGACAGTTTCCCTGACAAAAAACCTTTTCCCTCCCAGAAAAGCACAACCCAGCAAAACTTTCAATGACCATCAAAAACAGAGAACACTGACCCAAGATCTAAAAGTGCTGCTGCCATGTGAGTAATTTATGTATGTGTCTGTATGATCTGTAATAATTAACTTTAAATGTTTTATTCTTCATTGATCTCATCTTTGATCTTGATTACATTATAAAACACTGTAAGTTGATGAACTGGGTTGATTCAGTCATCTGCGTCTCGGTCCACTTCAATCTTCTGACTCAAGATCTGCAATTGTTGTAACAGTATGAGAATTGATGTATAACCTGAAACCATTTACTTAACAACTAATTTGTTCTGTATTGACCAGACCACAGTCCACCACGTGAAAGTATTTCATGATATAATTCCATGTGGTTTATGTAAGGCATGTGGTGAAGGAGAGACTGCAGTCAGCTCAACAGAGCTGTGTTAGGTTGCATTGAAAAACATCAGATACCTAAATCACTGCAAGGGTTGCTATGACAGCAAATTTTCATCTGATTAGTTCTGGCTAAAAAATATTTTTCCTGTGCTCATGTCATTATTATCAGTTAAACCTTAAAACAAGAAGGTGATTATGGCTCATGCATTTTAGAACATTTTTCCAAAAGTTCAGCCATGTCTAGCATTGTAATTAAATTCTAAAATGTGCAGTAACAGTGTGACATGTCTGATTTTTCACTAATGCTTGTGTGAAACTGGAAACCCTCTCAAGGCATTTCTAAGAAAACTGAGGCCACTGCCTGATGGCAACCTCTGTAAATGGTCACCCAAGCTCATCAATGGTATCGGTCACAAAAAAAAAAAAAAAAAAAGCTCTCTTTGAGCTACTAACCACAATCAATTGTCATGGTATGACTCATGTCACACTGAACCATATAATAAGATTCCTGTAGGGATTTTTTTAAACACCTACATTAAGAATGGCAGACATTGTTCAGCATTTCCGTGATATCACTGTTTTTCTTAGAAGTACTATAGTATATAGTTCAGGATATTGTACTATATGAGTAAAGATAAACATTTCTCATCTTCAGGAAAAGTTGAAGACACAGAAAATACCATGTATGTTAAACACAAACATCCATTAAACTTGCTGTACTGTATATTAGAAGTATTTATGATATCTTCAAAATGTACTCAGAACACATAAGGCATACATCGTGCTGTTCACCCACATAGTACAAATTAATTGTTTCACAGTGGACTGTATACAAGTTTCCCTCCACACCCAGTATTTCGTGACTTTCTACTGACCGTATTAACAAACTTAGATCAATGACAGAATTTCAAGTCTGACATTCTCACATCAGAACTGCTCAGGCTTCCAGCTCTTTATGGAGACATGAATTAAGTATGTATGAGATGTAGCATCCCAGAGGTGACACACTGCTCACAAACCGTAGTTCAATGAAATATCTTATAGTTGATAATCAATTTTAACAGACATAATATACTGTTCCCATCTCATGTGCATAATAGAGAAGGGGTAAACCCAAATAAATCATATACACACACATATATATATATATATAAATGACATGTTTGCTTGCTGACTTTTTACTCTCCTGTGACAAAGTCAGATGACATAAACAAAAGAATTTGAAAAGTTTTTGATTTCAGATTTAGAGAATAAATTAATTTTGGTCTTATTGGGGTTTTTACCAAGGACACAAACAGTCAGACAGTTTTTAAGCAAGTTCCATCCATCCATCAGGTATACTGCTCAGTCTTGGAGGGTGTGTGGGGACTGGAGTCAATCCCAACTGACACTGGGCAAGAAGCAGGGTTTACACTCTTCCGCTTACGCTCACATTCACACCTACAGGAAATTTAGAGTGGTCAGTTAATTTAACCTGGACTGTGAGAGGAAACCCATGCAAGCATGGGGAGAACATGAAACAGAAACACAGAAAGGCCCTAGCTGGCCAGCAGGTTCAAACCCAGGACCTTCTTGCCCATCTTGCTGTAACACCGTGCCGCCCTGAGTAAGTTCCATTGAACCTATTACTCAACAATTTGGAAGTGAAAATTAAAAGGTTTTTGTCATCTAGGTTGTAAATACATTATCAAACACCTTAAAGGTTTTATTAGTTCTGATGAAGAAACTATGATGAAGCCCCACGGATGAGAGGAGAAATCATTACAAGACAGCAAATCCAGTTGCCTCAGGCTTACTGGATTTTCTGGATGAGGATGGAGGGAAGGCAATATTAGTGGGAATTATTAGTGGAAATTAGTCATGCCCATCCCTCTCTCTGCAGCAATGTCCTGTATGGCTTCGAGGCACATAATCCCCAGCTGGTGAAGCTTGATAATGTTAACCAACCAACCAGTTCTATGCATCTTCCAAGTAGTATATGGAAAGCAGAAAACTACACACTGCACTGCTGGCAGAAATGCATGGGTGCATTTTACTGTACTATGGCGGCACATGAAAGTGGATGTAATGACAGCGGGAAGGAATATTGAGGAGTCTCATGTCACTATCATATAGTCAACCAGCCCCCCCCCCCCCCCCCCCCCCCCATAAACACACACACACACACATAAGCATGCAGCAGACTATGAGCACAGAAGGACAAATGCATCTAGCAGATAATATAGCAGAGACATAAGAATCCAAAACAGCCAGTGATGTCACCAGAGTACTTCTGGCCATCTGCAAAGTCTGTTGGTGAGAGTGTGCACATGTGTGTGTCCAGGGATGACTAATCATCACAAATGCCCTGCAGGAATAATCCATCACACTCTCCTTTATCCTCCGCAGACGCGCACCACACACGCACTATCGACTTCCAACTCCAATTCATCATCCTGAGTCAAGTGTTCAACTTGCCAAGTGTCCCCTCTGCTTCTCTGTGCCACTATTGGTATTATTTTACAACGGCAGGCTCACACTTGAGGCTGAGTCATATCTGCATGCTTTGTGCCACACAAACACACGCCATACACACACACATAAAAATGATAGGATACAACAATAAGGGAGCAATGTGGGCAGGAGCAGACAAGATTACACTCCCTTTGCTGATATGGTTTTAACACCTTTCCTTGGTTAAAAATAAATACACAAGTAAAAATAGGGGATTATCTGACAACTATTCACCTTGCTAAATCCATATACCTTGGTTGACCACTCATCCAGCAAACCCATATGAACACAAACAGGAAAGAATAGGGTTGAGAATTCAATTAGGTATGTAATTGCTGTGAGGTGACAGTGCCAGCTGCTGAGTCACAATCATGGTTCCCACAGATTCACCTCCTAAATCTACTACAATCTCATCTAATTTCCTTTAAGCCTTTCAAGAGGGACAGAGACCTACAGTTCTCATTCTACCTTCATGAAGGAGTTATGATTTCAGCAGAGGAGCCGGACAAATATTTACAGTATTTAAGTCAGTTCAAACAATCTTTGCTTTCCCTATCTATCGCTTGCATTGATGCATTTGGACATTATGTTAAGATTATGGTCATTACATAAGAGAGGCTATTAAATCTTAATGCATATGTAAAGTAGGAGTGGGCTTTCATTTGGGGGAAGAGAATAATGGCTTTTCTAAAAAAGCTTGAAATCTAATAGAATATAAGGAGATGAAGCAATTACTGCCTGGCCGGCCTGCGACAACCACGACATTCCATGAAGTCACATTTGTCCTTTGGCAAATGGAACGTGTGTCCTCTGCTGGGATTTACTGTCCATCATTACGTTATGTAACTATCTTTGGGGACGGTTCCTTCCAGCACAGTTTACAAACACACTTGTTTGACAAGAGGATGAAACGGGAAAGAGGAACATGTCGTTCTATACTTTGTCCCCCTCTTGAATACAGGCAAAGAACCCTTTCTCTTTCACTCTCGTAGTCTTGATTATTGCCAGGGTATGATGGAATAATTACAATGGAGTGCTTCCTGCCAGAGGTCAGGTTGCTGATCGTTTCTGCTATGGCCAGCCAAAGACAAAGTCATGAAAAACTTTATGTTCAGGAGTAAATTGAGTGGGATAGGTGATGAGTGCTGAAGGAAAATACTATTTTTAAACTGTAAAAACTCTTCTCTGCTTGCAGGTGACCTTAAATTGTAAAACAACCACCTGTTAGATCTTGATGTTATCATCAGGCATACATATTTATTTGGCTTTTGCAGACAAAAATGATCATTTTAATAAGAAGCAATCCATTTTTAAGTTGTTGAATGTTCAGCGCTTTCAGGATGTAGTTTTCATATATTTGGAATGGCTAAAATGCAGAATGAATTCTCCACATATTGTTTCATTAATAAAGTACGACTTAAATTGTATGTAACCTAAAAGTGAATTAGTCACAGTGTATGAATATGGCAAAACTAATAAATGCCTGAATTAATTTACATACATCAGATGCATAAATTAAACTAATCTTAAAACGTCCCACTGAAGAGTTAATTGGTTTGTTTTTGACATTGTGTGGTTACTTATTAGTTGTCTAGTTGCTATTTTTTTTCTCATGCACTACTCTCTAATGACTCAGAGATGAGGAGTCACACATTCAGTATTTAATGATACTTTAGCCAAGAGGAATCGAGTTATCATTGAATACTTGCTACAAGACTGTGTCATCGTCTGTGGTACATGTATCATTTGCCTAATGAGGCGGTCATTAGTGATGATAGGTTGCCAGTTTTGTTGCTTCAGGGACGAAACTCCTGGCTTTCAACAGATGAGGCAAATTTCTTCCCCTTTTCATGTATGCAGATTTTGCCTTTGCAGACACTTTTTCATTCTCTCCTCTTGTTTTCTCCATGTGTTACATGTGTAGTATATGTGCACACACAGAGTACAACTTCTTTGAACATTTCTTAACATATTTTTAGAAATATGAATGACTCCATGCTTTGGTCTTTACCAAGCAAAACCTGTATTTTTACAATTTTATGATTGAACTTGTTTCCCACTTACACATGGTTCTAACATGCAGCAATGGATAGGTGAAATTCAGCTTTGTCAGCAGAATATATGAAACACACCCAGATCATAAGTGCAACACCCATACTGGTACTTGGGAGTCCCAGCTGAGAATACTTCATTGATGATTAAGTAAAACTAAAAGCAAAAATCATAGCTAGTGTTGACTGCCTGATTGATAGTGACTGTTTACTGGCCTTTACTTCAAACTCCTATCTATTTATTTTTCATACTCCTCCATTTCCATCCTCCTTTCTCAGCCAGCACTCATTACAGCATCATACAACTCATACAACATGGCAACTCTTAAATGCAAATATGCTCCTTTTTTGTAAAGTTACAATAATCAGTCACAAGGATGAGAAAACAGAAAAACTGTTGCAGTGATAGAACAATTTGTTGGGTTATGTTAAAAGATATCATTTGCATGTTGTACTATTAGCTTTGGATGTGCTTCCAAAAACAGAATGTAAGTGAACATGGCAAGCAACCCATAAAATGCAATGAATGACAGTGAAACTGTTTCTGTATACGACTGTTCAAGGCCATACAGCTTCAAAAAATAATGTAAACAATACATAAGCCAACAGTTTGCATTTTGGAAATTATAAGTCTATAGTGGCACATTCAGATGCACTACTGTTAGAAGAGGCTACACACACACACACACATATACACTATATATATATATATATATATATATATATATATATATATATATATATATATATATATATATATATATATATATATATATACACATATACACTATATATATACACATATACACTATATATATATATATATATATATATATATATATATATATATATAGCCTGGTCATATTTCTGTTATATAAAAAATGGTTAAGCTGTGTGCATGCATGTTGAAAATAGTTGCCAGCTATGCACAGAAACACTGAGGGGATGCTTCTATTTGGAAAAGCAGCAATAATAATAGCACTTGTCTTTCAAAATCATAATTCTGCAGCCACACATTGTCATATTGCATGTGATGGCTTTAAAAAGTGAGGGAGGCTGGACTGTCAGAATTTGAGGAAACTACATTATTTTCCATTTCTTTTGTCTGACAATGTTGTAATGAAAGGCTGTTAGATTTGGGCTTTGATTTTTTTTTTTTTTTTTTTTTTTTTTTTTTTTAAACCCACTCTTCAGCTGAGAGACTGTTGTAGCACTTTGGAAATGTAGTTAGTCTGACAGACATCTTGAACTACATTTAAATTCCATCATGTTCTTACTAAGACAACCCCCAAGACATTAAGACTTTTGAAATACAAATGAATGTTAAAAAAAAAAAAAAAAGTCAGTGGGATTTACTTGAGACTTCAGACACACACAGACCATGAAATTTAATTTGGGTTTAGACTGTAATCTGTGTTCAATTTCTTTAGTATTATACAAAAATATTGCTTTACTTATATTGTTCTGATGCAAATTACTTTAAATCCTATTTTCCAAAATTGAGCACAATATGACAATGTACTGTGGTGTAAGGGACCCTATCCAGGATCATTACAAACTATTTACCTGTATTTACTACAGAATTAATTCCAATTAAACCCAAATCTCAAAAAAAAAAAAAAAAAAAAAAGACTTTTATTGATAAATGCATGACATATTCTATTAGATTTTCCTTGCCTCCCACACGTGGAACCAGCCATGTATAAAATGTTCTGAGGGACCCAGAAAGGCAGGAAAATGAACATTAACACTAACTGCAGTACTGTGTTTCTGAAAATAGCATTTCTAATTAGTTAGCTACAGTCACTGCATTTGAATCAGCGCAGCCTGTATCAGTACACAGTGGTTTACACAGCCATCATGCAAAACCAATCTTACTTATCATTTACTGAAATCTAGGCCATTTCTCATCAGCAGTTACACTTACTAAGATTAAGATGATTATAAACGACCAACCTACTAATGGTTGCAGTAACCAATCTAACTTGATGGGTGCATGATATAAAGTCTGCCCCATCCAAGGCAACCAAACCTCTAAATTAATAGGTCAATCCATCATTTTTTTTGGCTTCGAGAAAGCCAGACTCCCTCTGCCAGTTCCTTAGTTCTCTCTGACAGCTTCCATTCGGCCCGGTAGCGTAAATCATCCCTCTCCTCGCCTGAATCTACCAGCTCAATCCTCAGGAACATTTCTTTCTCCAAGATCATTGAAGCTAACAAAGAATCTGTAGCTTGTCTGGTTCTCGGCAGTGTGGGGGAGGAACGAGAAACTCCGTGACGAGGGGGTGGACGACTTTTAACCACTCTGCTTCTGACTTGCTCTTCCTCATGTTTCACCAACGTCACCTCTCTATCATCTGAGGTAGATGTACTTGAAGGGCTATCATTGGTTGATTCAGAGCTAGGGGATGACTGTGTGTCCTCTGATCGGTCAAGGTCCACTTGGAAGGCTAATTTCCTGTTGCTTTGTCTGCTGATGGACAGACAAGGAGGCCATCGGAGGGAGAGGCATCTCGTCATTGCCAGCCATAATTCCTGAGGCCTGAATAAACCTGACCTTGGTGTTTCATTTGTGCCAGAAAAGTTGTCCTGTTTCTCCAATCGTGTGCATTCTGCTGCTAATTCAGTCTCCACCAGAGCTGTGACAGGTACTCCATTAGAGTTCTTTGGTGACAGTTCTTCTCTGTCTTCATTCCTCGACTTTAGCTGTTGATCCTCCCCAAAGCTGAAAGAGCTGCTGAACCTCTGACTCCTCTTCATCGCACTTCCTGCCTCCGCATCTGAATCTGACAATGATTCTTCATCTGATGAGCATCCATGTGGTGACTGCTCTTTGGAATCCTTTAACCATGGCCGCTGATTCTCTTCAGAGTCAGAGGAGCTGCTCGCCCTCTGGCCTTTCCTCATCCTTGGCCAAACAAGTCCACTCCTTTTGCTTTATCTGTCAGCTGCCCAGTATTGCTCGTCTTTCAGCTTTACCAGTGACAGATTGAGGGGGAGGAAGGAATGGAATCAAAGCTACCACCACAACAACAACAACAGCCGCAACAGCTCTGCTAGCATGGCACTTTCTGACATAATCTCTGCTTCAAGAGGCACAGCTTTGGCTGGGGAGATGGGTAGTGATGACGCTGTGATGTCATGTGCCCGCATGCACACACACAAACACACACAGAACCCCCTGCATGGCTATGTGTTCACGCTCCAGTCGAGTCAGCGGTGACTTGCCTCAGAGGGAAGTGATGTCACATTGCATGATGTCATATCTAGCCACAAACCAGGAGTCTGCAAATGGTCTGTGTCTGTGTGAGAGCCCAGACGGAAAAAAAGAAAAAGATGCCCGACCCCCAAAATTGACCTAGATGTGCAAAGGGAAGTCTTAATAGATAAAATGTTGTTTTGGGATTTTCCCCATTCATCTTACTATAGTTCTTCTTGCAGTTATTATAGCACTGATATTCAGTTCAAAATTATTTTCATAAAACTAATGATTGTTGCTCTTTGGGTTAAAGTATAAAGATGCACCAAGAGAAATGTACAAATACCTAAATTTGTAAGGACAGTATCTAGAGAGTATCTAGAAACAGAATCCACAGCAGATGCTTTTTCAGTGTATCATAGACAACTGTTCATTTATTTATGTTTATTTATCTTCTTACTTCTGGATGCATGTCTGTTGTTGTATTTTGGAGGGATGTGGAACATAGAGTAAGAGAGAGAGAGAGAGAATGTCAGAAAGATGAATCCAAAAAAAGACTCCCACTGGCTGCATACCTGCAGGTGCTCTATGTGTACAGTACACGAGTGTATGTGTGTGTGTGTCTGTTGACTGCTCGGTGAGTACCTCCAGTCCCATGTCGACACTGGATGTTAGGTCACTTGCTATCTTCCTTGCTTTTCCATTTATGGCTGTGATGGCTGCTCAGACTGCATGCCCCTCCGTTCATTCAATGTACACCTTCTTACATCACCTCGGGGTAAAAGGGCAGTAACCACTGTCGACTCCAGACCGGCTGACCTTATCACACACATACGTGTCCCAGCTGATAAAATCTGTTGAGTCAATTTTCGTGCGTAGGGGGCTGCATGTAATTGAGATAGAGAGAGAAAGAAAGTCACTGGAATGATCACAGTTCTCAGAATATCTTCCTGAGCAATTATATTTACCATACTAATATTAATGGTAATAGACAATGTCAGAGGCAAACCACTGTTACATGATAACCCAGTACTTCTGGTGTCATGCTATGGATGGATTACATGCACTCAAATCTTGATGAAAACATTTGTGATGCATCTTTCACATTATATTCAAACTGAATATCTATTTACTGACAGAGAAATACTGAAAGAGAAAAATTCTTGGGGGATTTTTTGTAAAAATGTTTTACTCCAATAGAAGTTACTGGTGCGCACTGGATGCCAAGATTTAAATTAAGGGCAGTTTGGTCAATATGAGATCACTGGTGTTTTTGACATGTAGTGTGTCAAATTTAATTTCATGTCACATTCGTTCTATGTAAATGCTTTCATACAATAATCCTGGAGATCCTGTTGAATCTGAGCCTCCAATGCTACAGGAATGCAGTGGTGGGAGAGGACACAAAAAATATGGAGAGGCTCGCTCCCTCTACTCTAAAATGTCCCCTGGCAGACAGAGCTTGGCTTCCCACCATTCCTACCTAGTGGAAGGATGAGTGTGTGGCTGCAGTTTTCTGGCCTGGCTGTCTCCCACTGTGGAAATTACAACATTTTGTTGCTGAATAATGTATTGTCAAAGAGTGGGTTTTTTTGGAAGAGGTCGAATAAACATTTATTATGAACGCTCTTTCGATAAGTCACCGAAAGAAGAAGCTTCAAGTTATGATCACACTTAAGCCAGGAACCAAACAACAACGCAGCTTATTTCAACCTTATGTTCCTCGCGTTGATAAGGTGGGCCTATAAGTTTAATTGAAGAGTTTACACTGTCAATTTAGCAAAGGTGCCCTTGGTTCAAGAACATTAAGTTGTTTCAAATGTTACACAAGCAGGAATACTATGGGAAAAGTGGGACTGAGTGTGAATCAACGGGGGCTGCTAGCATGAAAAATTCATAAAAGCTTTGGACAGAAACCGCAGACTGGCAAGGCGGAATGTTTTCCCGTTATCACAGCTATTTCTGGACTGCGTTCCCATACATAATTCACACAAACCGAGGGGGGAACCGTATACAAGCCATTAAACTCACCCCAAGGTCTGCTGAAGTTCGCTGAAATGTCTAATTCATTATGAGCAGGTGAGTTGTTGAAAGCCACTTTACGTCCACGAAACAGGCGAGCCAGTTGATGGCGCTGCTCACTCCTCACACTTTCAGGCACGAGGATGTGAGCTCGAGCCGGAGCAGCGCATGTAACGAGACTTCTGATTGGTTAACGTTTTACAGCGATTTTATGAAATCGGCCGTGATTGGACCGCTGTAAGTAGGCGGTGCTGTGCACAGCATTTCATTGATATAGCCTACAGCTGGTGGCTACAGCTTCGCCACATACGGAGTGAAAGGGCTAAGAAAGTGACGAGGGCTCGATGTAGGGGGGTTTTCAAGAAGGCTCGAGAATTGTTTTTTAATTTTTTTTAAAGAGTGGCACACCAAAGATTTCCAGAAGACACAGCCAAAATGCTCTGCCACGTTACTCGTCCGGACTCGGTGGTGATGGAAGTGGAAGTTGATGCGAAGGCGAACGGTGAAGACTGTCTGAATAAGGTAGGCTGAGGTGTAATACACATCACGTTTTGTTGTTATTGTGATACTGTTTAAAACATCATGTCGCAGACAGGCGTGGGCAACAGTGTTATGTCTGTCTTACGAAACTTACAATTTCCCTAAACTTTATATTGTTTGTTTCGTCGATTATTTTGCGAATCAAAAGCTATAGTAAATAAAACGGTTTGAGGAGTTGACGAGGAATACTTTAAGTTGTTTTCGCTGCTTGACACGATATTCAGTGTTAACTACATCAGTAAACAGTAATACCAAAACTGTTGCTACATCTTCCTCATTGTCGCACACGGGGAGGGAGAAAACAAAATGTTCTGCTCCCCACGATGTACAAAATAATGATACCTCTTTTTGTAACAAACCTGAAAAATGTTGATTCATAGTTCAAATGTTTGACTCGACATGCATGTAGGAAAGTTCTGAGACATTGGTAGGAAAGTGCCGACGGTCGCCTCTACCTGCACGGCTTAGTCGGAGGCAGATGGCTTTGTCAAGGTTACTCGAGTTCATTCTTCTGCCTTCTCAAGAACCCATCGCTCCACTCACACTGAAACTTCCGTCTCAGCTAAGTTGTTGCGATATCCTCCCTTCTAAAATGGACAAGAGCAGGGTAGCATATGAACTTTTTTCCTTTCATCTGTTGCCTCAAGTTGTCTTTTTTTCCCTTCCGCTAATAGAGTGAACAGCTATTTCATATGCAAGGCGTATTCCCAACTTGCCGTGGGTATGAATGAGTTTTATCTCAGCCTCCGGGCTCCCTGCAGACGTTCACCAGCAGTTATGTAATAACCTCATGGCCGCTGCCGCTCAAGGGGGCATGGGATTGTGGGTTTGATGAGCCCCTTTACCCCGGGAGAGCCTCCAAGTTTACTTCTATCCTATCGCGAGCTTTGGAATATTGATGGGTTTTATCTGTGAGAGAGTAGCGCTGGGGCAGCAGAAATCCAAATGAACCAAGTGATAAAAAGCACTTTTCTTTCCTTACCCTCATGCAGATACTCTAGTGAAACTATTGATTCCTGCTGAATAAGTCCTTCGCGTCTTACCATCCTCCACTGGGAGGATAAAACCACTGTGGACTGTTTTATTCAAGGTCATCTTAGTCTGCTGACAAAAGTCAAGATGTTAGGACAGCCTCGTTGCTCTATGTGCTATATAATGTGATGCTGCTAACTGTTATAGGAACTTTAAATCTTCCTCTGTCTGAATGATTTAGTGTGTCCCCTATTACTCTTTTCGACACAATTGGTTTTAGAGTCCTTCTTAAATAACTTTGTCTAAAATCCACCTTTTGCAACCCCTTTTCTATCATCCCTGTCCAGGTTTGCCGGAAGTTGGGCATAATTGAAGCGGACTACTTTGGGCTGCAGTTCACAGGCAGCAAAGGAGAGAACCTGTGGCTGAATTTGAGGAATCGAATCTGCCAGCAGATGGATAGTGTGACGCCGTGTCGACTGAGGCTGCGGGTCAAGTTCTTTGTGGAGCCCCATCTCATTCTGCAGGAACAGACACGGTATGTCTACCAACCCATGTGCTGCTGCATAGACATTGTGTGCAGATCTGCTGCGTGAAATTCTTCAGCTTGTCATTAGCCTATCACATTCAAATTTAAATCTGATCTGTGTTTTCAATTAAATATGCTTTTATTTCCTTATGACTGCATGCGACATGCACTGAGGAATACGAGCTGGAAAAAACAAAGCCATCCTCAGTGAGCTCCCAGAGCATAATCTGATCACTTTGTTTCCAACACAGTGGAATGCCCTGTAGTAACCTCTTCCAGCAGCTCTTCCGGGGTTACTATAGGTCATTTTGGTAGAACGCCAGGCAGGAAATGTGATCCAGCAGCTCTGGGGCTATGTGTTGCTCTGTGGCTGCCCCTGGGGACCCTCTGTGTGACAGCCAGGACCTCTGTCACTGCCCCCATTCAACTCAAAATAACTTTTGTTGTGCCTGATGTTGTTGTTTTTTTTTTTTTTTTTTGTTGTTGTTGTTGTCTCGATTGTTTTATGGCCATTTTAGTCTGAACAAAAGGACAGCCCTCGGTTTGACATTTGTGCAGATGCTGATGCAGATGCAAAATGTGTGATAGCACCAGTGTAGGGTGTTTTTCCAAGTAGTTTTTGTTTTCACATGAATGTGTCATTGTGAGTCATCGTTGCAGCTGGTTTTAATAGTGAACTTTTATAACAGTTTTTGAAAGTATTAGGATGTGAATTTCACGTGTGCATTGTGTGATTTCTAGTCACATGTATCTGAAAAATGAATGCTCTATTTCTTTTTTTTTTTTTTTTTTAAGAAACACAATAGTTCACTATAGCAAATAACCTGTTGTAGTGACATCTCCCTTCTCTGCCATATTAGTTTAAACAAAAAAGCTTCTAGTCAGAACAGCACAACAAGCCTCGACAAGTCCAGATCCTGACTCAGTATTCCCCAGCCCCAATTTGTTTGAAGTTATAATTAGAAAGTGCATTTTCAGCCCTCGGAACCTATCCAAGAAACTTGTTTCACGCTGAGTATATAGCGTGATACTGCAGATCTTATATTCTCTCTCAGGCAGTGTCACGAGTGTTTGGTACTGCAGGACTGGATCTGTGGCTCTGGATCGAGGGCACACTAGAGGGGAAATCTGTTTGGTGTCTTTTTAAGCTTTGCCACACTGCTCCTGCCCTCTGTCTCTCACACACAGCATGCCTCTAGAGCTGTTCATTAAACTGACATGTATCTGCCTTGGCCGGCATTTGTCTGGCATTCCAGTAAGCTCTCAGTTTCTCCCCAGTTCACCTACTGTCCCACCACCAGCTCTTTGTCACTCCTTCAACAAGGAAATATAATAACTGTGCTCTGTCCTTCAATAGTTTGTTGTTTTTGTTGTTTTTTTTAATCTCAGTCAGATATAAACTGTCTCTGCTTTCACTTTCTCTCTCTCTCTCTCTCTCTCTCTCTCTCTCTCTCTCTCTCTCTCTCTCTCTCTCTCTCTCTCTCTCTCTCTCCCTCCCTCTCCCTCTCCCTCTCCCTCTCCCTCACCCTCCACCCCACCCCACTCTGGTCCATATTTGGCAACCTTTGAAGAAGAAAGTGAAAGGCAACAGGGGGGTGAGAGAGGGTGAGCGTGGAGGACACTTGGCTGCCTGCGCTCTGACCTCAACTAGATTAGCAGGGGTTATCAACAGATGGCTGGCGTCGGGTGTGTGTGGGGAGGGGGGGGTCATGGGGTTGTGAAAAAAGGTGAGATAAAGATGCGAGACGGCAGGCAGGGGTATGTGGGGTTGCCGTTAATAAATACTCACACATGGCACACACCTCCATGCTGTCAAGTTGTGTGTTTAATTTTGGTGTGGCCTTGATGCCTTCCATCTGCTCACATGTGATTTATAATTTAAGTGGTGGGGGAGAAAACACTGGCCTCAGTTTTTAGAGATGAGCGTGAGATGCTGACAGTGCACAGTAGTAGCATTTTGGGGAGCAACACACACTTCTGGGAAATTACTATGCTGCATTTACAAGGGTCATTTCTGTGAATTACTGTGTTTTTTATATATATATATATATATATATTTATATATTTAATGTTATGTATTATTTTCATGAATAAATGTGGTGTTTAATAGTTCTCTTTATTTTGTAAATCAAAAAAGGGCTTTGAGGACCTGTGAGAGTCCCATTCCACTTATTTCTCGTGCTGTCACCTTTAACCTACTTAAGCTACCGCAGGATTCACCCATCCTGGTCTGTTCAGACTGCAGGCACAGAAGAGTCAGCTATTGCACATTTTTGTTTCTCACATGTCTGCAGGCTGTTTTAAATGAATGGAAAGATCTTCTTAACTAGTTTGAGGAATGTGTGTCTAATTCTTGTCTCCAGAAAATTCATTTTTTTGTCATATTTGCCATGCAGCATGTTTGCTATATTTACAGTGAAAAACACAGTTGGAGACCATTTTAGTCATTAAACCAGTTTATGATTTTATTGAAACTAAAGCCCCTCGACGCACACTCACTTTAAAACAACACAGCATGTTCCTGTAGCTCAGTAATTAGCAAGTGTATGTGGGTTGGTGTAAATGTTCTCAGCAGCTTATGGGCAAAGAACTGGCTAGAGACAACGGATGAATATTAGCCTATAGGGCTAACTCTGGCTCATTTCCAGTCTTTTTCTCTTGATTAATGAGACCAATCCCTATCAAATGAAGTGTAACCAAAAAAAAAAGGTCTACATTGCACAAAAACTCTCAGCCGAGATGAGGGGTGGGCCTCTTCCACGTTGTTCTTATAGGCCTTATTACATAACCTGCAGTGGACTGAGCATGCACAGAGCTGCTTATATAAGCTGATGTGTACTCTGCTGCCACGTAAAGTCTAGCAGGTCACTCTAGTGTTCTTGCTCACATGCAGCCAACTACTTGGATACTTTGTGTTAATTCATTTTTCTCCTTTTGTAGGGCCTACTTGTGCTTGAAAATATTTAGAAAAACATTCTATCCAGACTGAAATGCACATTTTAATTAGTATTTAAACAACAAAGTTTGTGCTGGCTGCTCATAACACAGTTGTCTATTTGTCTGATTTTCTTACAATCAGTAATTAGTTACTTATTAAGCCTTTTGATACGGTTTTTTATTAGGCCCTGCACTTTGGTTGTGTATATCTGTTTTAAGCTGCAAGGTGTAAATTCAGCTTGATTCTGTGGCAGCTGTGTCTTCAGCTTCAAAAACCCACTGCATTTTTCTTTAATCCTTTTTCCTTCTCTCCCAGCCTTCTTTTATGAATGTAGTATTTCACTTTCTGTAAATGTGTAAAATTGGCTCTCGGGGTGGCTCCTTCTCCTCTCTGAGCTTCTTTATTGCGCAGCCGATGGTGCTACATTGAACAAAGACTGGAGCTGGGCTGACCTTCCAGGAGTTTGAGGTAGTTCCTTCTGAACTGAAAGATGTGTCCAACAGCTTAGTCTTTTTCTTTGCTTTTATTTTTAAAAGCAGTTCTGCAAAACATAGTTGTTTACAAGACATCTAATTTGCATTCATCTCTATTGCCATAATGTATCCACTGATGTGTTACTACAGAAAACGCACTTTTCATTGGTTAAGGGATACTGAGCCAAGGGCCTCAACAACAGCCTGTCTTATCTGCATCATTTAACACCATTTGCTGGGGGGTGTTTCTGGTTTAAATATGTGAATGTTTCCCCTTCATTAGCCCTCGTATTTAGCATTCTGATCAGGCAAATGTTGGATGCCCTCAAAGGGCACAGCTATTAGCACAGGCTTTATCAGAGGTCCTGATTGTTAACCTGCTTACCCCCTTTGAGGCTGAGCTTATCTTTAACTTAAATCCAAACCAAAATACAAATGACTTTGAAGCAAGGAAGATTTATTTTAATAATTGCATCTCTGAATCAGAATATTTACATGTAAGGTTACTTGTGTTCTTTCCGGAGGAAGCGTTCCTTGACTAATAGTGTCACAAATTATTATATAAATGGAGCACAGTATTGGGGGGGGGTGGGGGTTAGACAAATATTTAAATCCAACTGTAAGGACAGTGCTCTCTTGATGTCATTGGTCTGTGTTCCTCCTCCTTATATAATACCAGGCAGTCCAAGTACATGCTAGTCAGGGAATGCATTTGCCTGCCTTATGGCCTTATGACAGACTATTGATCTGTCCAGGGTTTTTCCTTGCCTCTCCCCCAGTGCATGGTGGGATAGCTTCCAACCCTACGTAGTGTTTTGTAGAATGGATCAACTGAGAAAAGTTTTTCCGAAAGAACATGCCAACACATTTACATTAAGTAACGTTTAGTAATACATTGCACGAGCCGACAAAATCCAGACACTACTTCTTCAACTGAATGCTCTGCAAAAACAAGTTTAGGTAATTTATTCAGGTCACACACGAGTTATCATTTTCAGCTCACTGGCAGGCTACAGAGACAATCAAGTCAAACATCACACAAGATGCTTATGGGTCCTGGAGTGTTCAAAAACACCACCCGAGCTTTAACAGGCGTGCTCCACCATCAGTAATTAGTCACTTTTACTTTGCCCGTGAGTTTCTTTTCTCCTTCATTTGTTTTGCACTTGAGTAACCTAGCCCTTGTTTGCCCCGTTTGAAATCATAACGGTAGCGCTTGCCCAAGAATGACAGATTTGTTATTTGTTTGGCAGCTGAATTTAGGATTGATGCTGGACTTTAATCACTATTTTACCATCCAGTACAGAGCATCAGCCTGTAATCCAAGGCATTTAGCATACAAACGGCTTCATTGTTTTATTGCTGTATAGCTTTCAGTTCAGCTCAGCACAGAGCAAAGGCGTCTGTGTTTATATTTTAATGCTTGGAATTATTGTTTTGCAACTTTCTGTTAAATAACACAATTAAAACTTCACTAAGTGTCTTAGTCTCCAACTTTCCTTTCAGCCCACACCTTGGGAGAAGATCTTCAGCAGAGTTTACTATAGGTCATTGACAGCTAGTAACCTCACAGCACACACAGCTCCTGGCAGTATCTTATTTGACTAGCTTACAAACCGCATTGTTGAGAGCCCAACCGATGAGGTCTGAAACTCTACTGGTGATTGGCTGGGTGAGTTGCAGTCTGCAGGCAGAGGTGTTGGGTTTCAGCTTGTGGGGACGTTTTGTTCTTCTGTGTAGTGAACCGTCTGACATTCTGCCTTCTGGGGGAACAGACACTCGGTTGGGGGAGAAAACATTAAAATGAGACTGGTTTCATAGATGGGCAGAACAGACTGGAGAGAGTTTAGTTGACTTGGTTGTCTCTGTTATTTCAAAAGATACAACATGTTCTTTTTTTTTTTTTTCCTCCTCTGGCACCAGAGCACATTTAAAAACTTGTAAAGATTTCTTGACTATAAAAATACATTTCAAATGCTTCAAGACAGAGTTGATTTTAAAATAAACAAACACTGCATTTTAGGATATTTTAGCATTCAAAATATATTGGTTCAAAGACTGGGTAAAACAAATCAGGTGAAAAACTTGAATCATCTCATCCCCATCCCCTCAGTTCAGCTCTGCAGCCAGTGACCTATTTTCAGATATTCTTTGTCGGTCTTCAGCCCTGCTTTAATTGAATTATTCCAGCCAGGCAATCAAGTATTCAAACATTCCTGCAGCACCCTGCACAACCCCCCCACCCCCCACTCCCACACCCCCCCACACAACCACTGTTTTGAATAGCATTTTATTTCTCCTGTATTGTGTTAGCATTCACAGGAGTATTATGACCTCTTAATGGTTTGATTATGGGTTATCTATGAAGGACAAAACAATGATGAGGTGTATACAATGTAAAACAGTAGGCCAGGATACTTTGGTGTCAGTGCACACTTCCTGGCATTCATTCTGCATGTCTGGTGTGTTGGTGAGCACTAGTCTAAAGAACAAGGCAACACTCTGATTACTCTAGTGTTGTTGTTGTTGTTGTTTTTTGTTGTTTTTTTTAAAGTTCACTTCACGGATGACTCTGTAATGATGCATGTGCAAATGTGTCTGGATAGTGATGCATATTGGTCCCTGACATGGTGAATCAAACAAACTGAATCATACAGAGGAGGGGTCTAGTTGCTGATGGTGAGTCTGATGCAGCCTGGCAATCTGTCGCAGAAAGAGACAACATTTAAGTCCTGTGATTCTGCCGAGCCAAGTCGCTCTCATGGGAGTCACAGTGAATTAAACTCTATCATCTGCTCGAATGCCCTTTCGGTTCAGCACGGGGGTCATCTGTACATCCTTTTGTCTCTCGGGATGTCACGTTGGTCACAGGCCTGTGTAAAACCGGTGTTTAAACAGCCTCTGTTTTTAAAAGGCTGCCCTGACACATCAGTTTTAAATGTTTTGCCCACTCAGGAAACATTTCAAAAAAGGAAATATTGCTAGAAATTTGCAGAAGTCTTTTTGTCCATCTCAACAAATCAGCCTCAAACACCATGTTGGAGACACTGTATGTGGATTTATGGACTCTTGTTTCTCCCATGCCCTTAGTGTAGGATAGAGCTTGACAGGTGCTGAGGCAGCACATCACCGCCTGAGCAGGCTGATCCTTGAACAGCCGTCTAGGAAGCTGTCTGCTTAGTATAGAGGACAGGCAGGTATAGATAGAAGAACAGGAAAAATATGAGTAAACAGTTTCTAGAACAGCCGGGAAGTGTTGAAAATTTGTACAAAACATTTGCTCATGCCGCAATCATAGCAAGTTATGTGAGTTTTCATTGCAGCACAAAGTTGAAACAGAAACGGCGTGAGAATTTTGTTACATTCTGCGTGTGAAGCAACTGTGCATTGTCGGTGTTAGTCATGTTTTCGTGATGCTTGACAGCGTGCGTATCTGATGCATCTCATTCACCCGCGGGCAATTCAGGCAGGAACAGCTATCGATGAACTGTAGTTACCTCTGTTAACCTGTCCTACTGTACAGTGTATAATGGGTGTTTTCTTCCAAGCTACAGAATTTTTGGCCTGAGCTCAGTAAAAGACGCACACCTGTTTACACACATGTGAGCACCCACAAGTCAGATGTCTTGCTCAGCAGCCCAGAGGCCACAAGTTACATATCTAAGACTACAGTGTCACAAGTGGTTGGTTAAGCGAGACAATACTGATGTTTAAGTGTCCCAACAATAACAGTGGAGGACTTGAAGCGTTTAATATGTTAAAATGTCTTGCTCAGTGTTACAGTGACCAATATTAACCTCTTCCCAATCCCCGCTTGAACTCGAGTAACCTCCGCAGCTTGCCCTATAGTGACTCTTTGTCGGCACCCTGTAGTAAACTCCCAGGCAAGTCGGCCCTATTGTTTGCGTCAGGCAGGTAGCAAACTAGCAGCGCTCCATCACATGATGCCTGCTGGGCCTGACACAATAGAGCACAGTGTTTGTGTGTGTGTGCGTTGGAGGGAATGGGATGTTTAACACCATATCAAAGCACTGTTTGTTATGCCTGAGGCTAGTCAGCCATGGGGCTTCGTTGTTATGGTCTGGCTTGATCAGGGGTGGTGTAAGCTGACTTTGAGTGCCTCATGGCTGCTTTTGCTGCTGTCGATACTCCTTGGAAGCACTGAATGTCTGCCTGGACGGGGTGTGTCTGTTTTGTTGCATGCTGAAGCAGTTACAATACAACACACGCGTGTTCTGCGACCAGGTGTGCCGCACTCCCTCAGGAGTCTGGGTTTTTAGTCCCATAAGATGACGGAGGAAACATCACCTTCAGCTCGCTCACATGTTCCCTGTAGTTACCACGAGACATCTCAGCAAGATGCGCTTTCTACATAAACAAAACACAATGGGTTTATGTAAACTTTAATAAAAGGGATGTTGTGTGCTACCATCCCCCTCCACTCAAAATGTCCCTTTAAACCCTCTCAAATATCCCGAGGCCACAGTGTGACCTGATTTGCACAAATGAAAAATGTCTCTCTTTGCATCATGCCTCAAAGAGAAGGGGTAGCTCATGGGAAATTTCTTAGCGGAAATAATGAGCAGTTTGAGGTGCAATTTGCTTTAGTCTTAATATATTGGGGTGTGATGGGCCAAAATATTCACAGCTTTTCTTTACACATTAAACTGCTACTGTTACAGGAAGCTGAAGTCATAGTTTCACTTTCTCGTTTTGGAAGGTGAGGTCTATAGATAAGAGCATACAGTGTGTGTTGTGTTCAATCTGGTAGGGTTACTTTAGGTCACTGTGTGCAGGGACCCTGTTACACTGAGGCTGGGTATAAAGTTTTGTTTAATGTGGGAAGAAGTCAAAGTCAAGACGTTAAAATGAAAGAACTCAAGTCACCAGGCGCAGCAACAGGAAGAAAGCTGCCCAACTGGTTTGTGTTCACACAAGCCGGTGACCTGAATCAGGCTGGTGCCTCTGCAGTCTTCTTAGATGTTGCCGTAGGTCATCTCACGGAGGGATCTGTTTAGGTCACTTTAGTTCAACGTTCTCCGTGATGCAAGGACTGAGTCAGGCAGGGTGTTACTCCTTTTGACGTCTCGTCTCCTGCTGCGGGAAGGAAAGAATTCCTCACATCTTCTGGTCAAAACAATGGAAAGGCCCTGATCTGCCATGGCTTATTTTTTTGGAGAATTTCGCTGTTTTCCTTGGCCACGCCAGAACTCGGTGTTCTCATTTAATCGTTCAGCCCAAACAATAACAATATTTGTTTTTGACCACTATTAATCTTTTGAACTATTTTCTCATCTGTCACTTCATAAGCCCACCTCATTTTGAACAAGGAGAGTGGTCCTTTAGAAATCACACACACACACACACACACACACACACACACACACACACACACACACACACACACACACACACACACACACACACCCCAGCCCAAAAAAAAAAAGGAAGAAAAAAAAAAAAGTCTGGCAACACAAGATTGGTAACTTGGCTTGTGTTTAAATGGACACATTGCAGGAGATTATTGAATCACATTTTTTATTCAACGAGACACGGGCGGGATGCTGGCCAATGTAACTCCTTTTTTAAGCTTTGTTACTGCATTCAACATTGAGGTTTAACACTTTACAGTTCAAAGTAGTGGTTACACAATACATCACACATATGCGGTACAAGCACAATTGGCCATTGAGTCAACAGGTTAAATGTTCCTTTAAACTTTCTCTACACGAGAAAACTGCCATTCAGTCCTTTAACGTCTTCTCCTCTCTCAGCTTCCACTTTCAGAGCCTATAGTGAATTCGCACACAAGGAAGTTGTAATAGCATGTTTTTGAGGAAGAGATTGAAAAAGAGAAAGTGGAATCATCGTGACAACTCAGCAAATGTCACAGTTGCCTTTTTCTTTCTGCTACACACACACACACACACACACACACACACACACACACACACACACACACACACACACACATACACACACACACCTGCTGTCTTTGGTGAAATTCTAGCTTTATAACGACCACCTGCTTAGCCTGTGTCTGCCCCCGATGTCGTGACTCCTCAACCATCACACATGGTGCTCAGCTGTCCATGAATGGACGCTGCTTGGAGCACGAACATGTTTGGGATAAGACACACACAGATAGAAAACAGTAATTATTTATAAAGAGACATAAATTGTCTTTGTGTAATTCAGTTGAAATGTGTTCACCAAAGGCTTTTCCTCAATAGACCGCAATAAGATTTCCATTTTGACCCATGTTCTTTTTTCTTTCTGTCCACCAGACATCTCTTCTTCATGCACGTGAAGGAGGACCTCCATAACGGTCACCTACGTATGGGCTCAGAACAAGCAGAGGAGCTGAGCGCACTCCTGGCACAGGCCGAGTTTGGCGACTACAACCAAAACACAGCCCAGTACTGGTACTCAGAGCTGTGTGGAGAGGAGCCCAGCACAGCCACTATTGACAGGTAAAACAATATCTCAGAAACTCAGCATAATCTTGTAGGGCAGCCCAAAATTCACATTGTTCACATCTCCACATCTGACTGCAATGGAAACATTACACTGACCTGAAAGCCTGAAAACATCACTAATGATGATGGAGGTTTGTGGGTAATTTACCCAAATAAACCAGACTTTGAACAGAATTTGATCTCTTAAACGTGCAGATTAGAATGGTTCTGGCCAGTCATTGAACCTGTTGACCTTTTCTCTGTCAGCGCTCCTAAAGCTCTGCCCCCTCACTATCTCTGAGGGAGGTAGGACTCCACCCCATAAAGACATGACCAAAAGTAAATGATGCATCATGCCCATGAGACAACAATGGTATAACACGACAGCTGGTGTTCAAGGAAATGAAAGGAAAGAAATTTTAAGCAAAAAACCAAAAACTTCTTCACTAATTTTAACTGATAGTGGTGTCTTTTATATTTGCAGTGTTTTCCTACATTGTCATGTCTGCCTTTTAAGCCACAGCAACTTCTCTTTTTTTTTTTTTATCTGAGGTGTAAGACTTTAGATAGGGGGTACATCAGACATGGCCACACTGTGTGTGTGTGTGTGTGTGTGTGTGTGTGTGTGTGTGTGTGTGTGTGTGTGTGTGTGTAGCCAGTTTGACAGCGAACACACACACGCAGATTAGCTGAACAGAGCAGCTGACGAGATCAGATAGCATGTGTTTGCAGAATTCCACTGACAGATTCTCCCACTGTACATCTTGAGTGTTTTCTCTGTAAACAAAAAGAGTGTGACAAAGTTTCACTACTGCACGGATTTAGACTTTTCTTTTTCAGTTGGTGTCTCTTGCTCTTATGTAAAAAAAGGGGGGGGGGGGTTACATGTCTGTGCCCAGGGTCCCTTTGTCTCATAATTCATCCATGCCCAGCCTGCCTACAACTGTTGGGACTTTGTCCAGAAACTTCTGCACTATTTCCATTTTGTAGTTAAAGCCTTTGGAGTGCCTTCTGGAACCATTTGTTGTGCACATGGTACCGTTCCTCAAATGTTCAGCCTCTTACATTATACAATATCAACCCCATCTGCCAAACCTGTTACATTAAACATTTTATCCATGTGCCATGTTGAACTAGCAGGCACTGCTGTTCATTGCTCCACCTACACTTAACCCCAGCCTGTTTATGTATGCAGGATGCATTCTCCAGCAGCTATTTTCTATAAATGTCATAGAATCATGCTCCAACTTGTGGATCAATGCGGTATACATATGCCACTATGAATTTCTCACCACAGTCTGTAAGAATTAGGAGGCTTCGCTGGCCAAGAGAAGCATTCAGTTGTGCTGCTTAAGCATTGATCTTTTAAGTATAGTTGTCAGAAACGTAGCAGTTTGACATCAGCGCTTTCTGCCTGAAGGCGTTTGCGGCGTTGACGGATAAAACACACTCTAGTCTTGCATTTAACCTGCTTGTATAATACACTTGTCACAGTGGGTGTTTCTTGATATAAGATCATCTTAGTCATAAAGCTTGTGTCAGAAAATGTCCAAAAGCGTGAAATAAACTTTAAATGATTGTCTTTCTTTCCATCTCTTCCCCACCCTCCTCCTCCTCCTGCAGTATTGTATCCAGACATAAAGCTCTAGAAGGTTTGAGCCAGGGCTCAGTGGAGTATCAGGCCCTGCAGCTGGTCTCCTCTCTGGAGCACTACGGAGTGGAGTGGCACTGGGTCCGCGATGCAAATGGGCAACGGATGGCTATAGGAGTCGGCCCAGAGGGCATTGCCATTTGCAAAGAGGACTTCAGCTTAGTTAACAGGTATGCTACACCTAGATATAGTAATAAGTCTAATGTTTTAGTGATGGGAGTTTATGGTGCATTGGGTATCAAAAAGGCAAGTTGCATGCATGTTTTTGTCTTTAACAACGTTCAGTATGTAACCATTTTTCTTCTTCTTTCTTTCGTTATTTTTAGAATAAGCTATCCCGTCATTCAGATTGCCACACAGTCGGGGAAAAGTGTGTATCTGACAGTTACCAAGGACACGAACGACAGTGTGGTGCTTCTGTTCAAGTTGATAAGTAACCGAGCAGCCAGCGGTCTGTACCGGGCCATCACAGAGACCCACGCCTTCTACAGGTGAGCGCAAAAGATCTACAGTGTTTAATCCCAGATCAGTGGCTCACATACACTCTGAGGATATAGAATGAAGCTGTGCAGACGCAGTGGATTGGAGTGGATTCAGGCCCTCTAATAACTTCGCACAAAGTCAATAAAGCCTTTAATTAGTAGAGACAGTTAGTCAGTTACGGACTGTAGCTCTCCTCATATGGTGAGCAAAGATAAAAGTTAAAATTAATTTAAGCTCTGCTGCTAAATTGAGTTCTGTTTTTCTATATGACAAGTCTGTCAGCAGTCTTGGCTACAGCTCTTAGTCATTGCACTAGTATGACCTGCTTTAGAACACACCTCCAAGCCACATCTTGTTATGATAATGTAAAGCAGTTTATTGTCCTTCACTAAAGACCAGTAGATTATGAGGTGGAGAAAAACCTGACCTAAACGTGTTCTGTAGAGACTCATTCTGCTCTACTTGGCAAGCTTTCTGAGTATGCATTTTCCCACATTTGTACACACTGACTAAGTGTGTTCCTGTTCCCTTTTTACCCATTTTTATGGTATAAATACATGCAAAGTGGGACACACAGCCACATAAAACATGTCCTTGACCCGAATGAGTGTTGATGGAAACATGGATTGCAAAGGACAATCTTAAGTGGGCAGAAATGGCATTTTTACTTTCCATAGGCAGCGTGTGCGTGTAAAATTTGCAGTGAGCAGGGACAATTCAAATGGCTGAGCTATGAAATTGTTCTCAGTCAAAAGGTACAAAAGACAGCCATGTCCTTTTGTTTCAGAGATGGGTTTTAGCTCAGAGTCTGCAGATTTTTCTTTTCTTTTTTTTTTTCATGCATGTCTTCATCCTGCTGCTCAGAAAAAAGTGTTCAGTGTTTATCTCACTGTGGTAAATGTGGCATCAGAACAGGATGAACATCAGGTGGCTAAATAAACCGTGCAAGGGGAATAATAAATAAACAGAAACTCTTCTGAACAATGAGTGCAAGAAAAGGTCTTACTGCGGAGAAATCCATTAGGTAAGGCGGATGATTTTATCAAAACTGGATACGTTTGCTGACAGAAGTTATCATGTCTTTTTTTTTTTATTTTCATTTCCAGGTGTGACACAGTTACAAATGCAGTGATGATGCAGTACAGTCGAGACTTCAAGGGCCACCTTGCTTCACTCTTCCTCAACGAGAATATCAACCTGGGCAAGAAATATGTTTTTGACATCCGCCGCACTTCTAAGGAAGTGTATGACCACGCCCGTCGCGCACTCTACAACTCTGGTGTCGTGGACCTGGTGTCCCGCTCCGGCAGCGGGGAGCGCTCCTCTCCCTCGCGCTCCCCAAGCAGGGACAACCAACAGGACGAGGGGCTGGACTGCGGCAGCTGCCAGCAGAGCCGAGCTCTGCAGGAGAGGCTGCAGAAGCTCAGAGAGGCTCTGTTGTGCATGCTGTGCTGCGAGGAGGAGATAGATGCTGCGTTCTGCCCCTGCGGCCATATGGTGTGTTGCCAGACCTGTGCAAATCAGCTTCAGGTGAGACTCTTCTGAAGACTTTTCTGTGAAAGACTGAGTTCATTAGCCACAGGAGGAGGTGAAGGGGGGGGGGGTCAGCACTACCTTAGAAGTAGTACTTGTAGTAGCTTGAAAACCAAAGTTTGACTTTGTTTTTTGCTTGGTCCAGGACTTAAGACACCCCAGCATGCTCTGAGTTTGCAGCTATAACGAAAGCTCTTTAATTATACTTAAGTTCCAACCTCTCATCCTTTTATGGTCTTTTAAGCAACATCCAAAGCTTTGCTTACACTCTGCTGACCTGATTGTCCCTTCACTTAATCAGCTAAATGTTGCCCATCTTTGTGAAAGCAGATGGTGTGTGTGTGTGTGTGTGTGTGTGTGTGTGTGTGTGTGTGTGTGGTGTGTGCACGGACACGTGTGAGTTTGTCTTTATGAAGGGATTATAGCAGCCAGGCAAATCTCCCTTCCATTAACTCAACTAGGAGACGTGACCCAGCTAATAGATGTGTGTGAATGAGTCAGTAGAAACTTAAAACAAGAGAAGGAAAGAAAGTTCCTCTGACTTCAGCAAAGCTATGGAAACAGTTTTCACATTGTAGCAGTTTTTAATGATTTAACTTGCCTTGGCTCCTACTGTAAGATATTTTCCATGTGTCTTTGAATCTTAACAGTGATATTTTGTCTAATGACCTGAGTGATAACGAATTAGTTTCCTGAATGAAAGCTGTTCTCTGTGACTGTTACATATTCTCTTAGCTTGCACTCGTCTTTGCTGGTTTCGAGATTTCTTTTGGGTGTGAGATGAAGTCTGGATAAGCATGGCAAAATATATTTCCAATATTGACAATAATAATATATTTGTTCAAATTTAGCTCAGCTTCACTTTTCCAGCTCTTTATCACATCCAACCAGAACTAACATGTAACTCTTTAGCCTTTGTTTATTTTCTGATACTCAAATACTAGAACACTATGTGCCTAATCCTTTTCCTTTCTGTTCCCTCAGTTGTGTCCTGTGTGTCGATCAGAGGTGGAGCACGTGCAGCACGTCTACCTGCCCACCTGCACCAGCCTGCTGAACCTGACGCTGACCGACAACCACAAACACCACAGCAACATCCCAGCACCCATCCACAGAGAGACGGCCTCTCCTCACACCTGCTCCACCACCGAGTATGAACATAAGATCTACCACACATAAAGGCAACTCCCACTAAAGCCACCAAACTCCATTACGAACACTTTGAAGCTGTACCAGCCGGATCATGGTTTCATAAAGAAGGAACATTTCTCGTCCCTCTGTGTTTCCTGCCCGGAGCTACCAAACGCATAGGAACTCTGAGCATAATCAAAGATCAACACACTCAAACCACTCCCTCAACTAGTGTGTGTGTGTGTTTTTATTATTTCTTTGTGTAGTTGCTTCTGAATATTTTTTTTATTTTTATTTTTTTTTTTTTTTTTTTTGTGCATCATTCTGTCCAAATCTTGTTTGTTTTAAACATCATTATCCCCTGCCACAACATGGTTTTAGATTATGCTCTTATTGTCCTTGTTCAATAAATTATTGCATCAGTTGACCTGATACAGAATAGAAACATTGTTTTATTTTTGAATTATGCTTTTTTTTTAATTTGTTGTTTTGCTCGTTTTTCTTTGGTCCATATCAGGCTCCAAGCCTCACAACCCGAACCATATGATGAACTGTGTTTTACAATAGCTAAACACTGTGTGTAATGGTTGAGTCTTTTTTTTTTTTTTTTTTCCATTTACATCCTGACATTTTAAAACTTATGTTTGATTTGAGAACTGAATTTTTATGGTGTAACAGAGTGAAATGCATTTTTATATATTTTATTTTAGTGTTTGTTTTTCATGTTCCTTGTTTTTCATGCCAATGAGGATGTGTTTAGAGGCTAAGCAGCACTGCTCTGGGTGTAGCACTGCATTGTTAGACGCAATAGCTCTCTTCTTGTAATCACGGGGTCGAGTGGGGGTCTTGAAGGTTTTCTTTAGCCCACCAGAACTGTATCTTACTGACACTCCCTCAACCTCTCACACCTCGAAACGGGTCTTGATGATTAACTGCCACTTTGTCTAAAACAACAAGCCTGGTTTAATAGGCTGCTGCACCTTTACATATGTGTCTCCATGCCAACAGAAAGGTAGAAATTAAGAGCACTAAAAGCCTTTTCTTAGTAGACACAGAACTGCAGTTATTTATGGAAAAAGAAATAGGAATTTGTCCAGAAGCAGCTGCTTCCTCTGAAAACCTCAGCTATAAATTTCTTCTCTGGGTGTACTAGTGACTTCCTTTTGATATTTTAAAGGGTACTAGGAGATCTGCCTGTGCAATACTTGCTTGCTTTTTGAAAAGCTTCTCACTTTCAAGTTTTATTTAATTTCAAAGACTATTGAGAGAGAGAGAGAGAGAAAAAAAGAAAATTACATTGTCACTTTATCAAGGAAGTTTTCCATGTGTCTGTAGGGGGTTTGGCCTTAATGTAGCAGCAACACTGTTTATTATAAACTTTCCACAGACTTTTTTTTTTTTTTTTTTTTTTTTTTTTCTGGCAAGAAAAGGAAAACTTTATTTCTTTTAATGCTGACTCGATTAAGCTCAGTCACTGCAGGGGAAGGACTTTTTTTTTTATTATTTTTCATGTTGTACAAGTAGCGATTTGTTTCTGTTTTCTGAAGCAAAAGCCACTATGCTCTGTAAAATAACTCTTAGAATTAAATCTTTTTTTTTATATATTCTGCTTTTAACAAAAGAGAAAGTATTAATAAAGTTGTTTTATAAAAACAAAGACCCTGGAGTTGTGAACCATGTTTTTTGTGCATCTCCTTGTTGAAAGCTCCTTATTCGGGGCCAGTAAAACCAAAGAATGACTTTCAAGAATAATAATATACTGTATTGCATGCTGGAATAAATACAGGTTGTTTAGGTGCACTAATGATTTTAATGGGTACTAGACAGTAGGATCCACTAGAAACATCTCAAAATAAATCAGAATTTTTTTTTTTTTTTTTTTTCCTTGCTTTCTTTTTAACATTTTTGTTTTTTGAAATGCTGGATATTTTTACATCTTCAGGACTTACAATAACTTACAATAGGACATATCAGAGAAGGAAAAATGGAAAGGAAACAACTGCTCGCAAATCATGTCCACTGCAGTCACAACCTATGATAAGAGGGTTTTAAAAGGTAACCAAATCAAAAAAGTTGGAAACAACTGCACTGGGGTGATTAGCTACCAGCCATTTCCCTCATAACACTGTCACATTCATAAGATGAGGCCCTTGTTCCAAGTGGCAGATTTACTGATAGATAATGACTGGAAAGTTTTTACACAGTGTAGCCACATGGAACCTCCTTAAATTAGACCAATGTTAATGTCAGTCATGAGACTTGTTTTTGGTTTTACTCAGAAAAGTTACAAAGAAAATCAGTGAACCTGCTGTGTTAGAATAATCAGGGCCCAGAGGTTTCTGATAAGACATGTTAAGAAGAGTAAGGGCAAATTGTTTTTGTTATGACCTGTAATGCTGTGTGAGTCGGATACCTGCCATGACTTTAGTCATCAGTGTCTACAGCACCCCAGGTGGATATAACACTAAAAGGTCAGTGCATCATTTGTCACTGTCAGGCTGGGAAAAGCGAGCTGAAAGCTGCACAGTCTGTGGTGCAAAGACGCTCTCTGTGTTGATGAGAAATGACAAGCTCCACTGGACTGTGATTCTAAAGTAAAAAAAAAAAAAACGAGAGTTAAGAACAGCAGCTATTTATTAGTCTGACTTTATCCCCTCTCTGAACCCCTCTGTCTTTCCATGACCTTCTGCATCTCTCCTCTCTCTTCTCTTATCTGTTTTGTCGTTCTCAAGCATCACTGGCATTAAATGAACTTCAAAGACACTGACAGCCAGTGGGTGGTGGGGTTGGGCGTATCCATGCAGAACCCCTGCGTTATTGTAGGTTAAAAAATAACACAATAAGTAGCCTAGCATCAAATAGACTACTATCTGGCTGTAAAGTTAAACTTTTATCTTCAAGATACAAGAAAGTGAAATGAAAAACATCTATAAATGGGACCTTTACAGGCCTGGCTTCAGAACAGTGGCACATGTTGTTCTGTTGAAGTCACCAACAACTGTGTTTTGTTTTTACCATCTGCATCTCTCACACAGACTCTCATGTATGCACATGTAGACACAAACAGGGCCGTGTCCCGGCTTCTGCGCAGCTGAAGCATCAACACATAGTTGAAGCACAAACAGGAAAAAGTCATGTCAGGAAAAAAGGTGGATAAGCTTATGGTATTATTCTACATTTCTGGAGAAAGCAGTGGAAAAGCATGAAAAAGGCTGTGGACACATAAGTGCTTTGAAATGTGAAAATCTGGGAACGTAACGTATTCCTTTGTCACACTAATCCGAAATGTATCTAATACCACACATAACTGCATTAATCTCTTGTTGAGAAATATCCAACAAAATATGGATTTTGCAGTGGGTGGTGGCATGTGGAGCTGATGTCAGAGGAAAAATAAAAGAAGAAAACTAAAAGGGTTTAGCGGTTTTATTGAAAACTGTGATTTTTGGATTTGCCTAATCTGTTGCATATTTATGTTCTACTTGAATCGTGTTTCAATAAAAGGCCTCTGGCATGTAGTTCCATCTACAACCTTCTTAATGATTTGTTGAGACAACTGAAGGATATGTTCACCATTTTAATAGTAAATCTGTATTTAATGCCCATAGTACATTCAAACATATATCTAAATGTTCTGCAAAAAAATACTCAAACCATTCTTTGCATTTGTATCAGCTTATTTTGCAAATATCTCTTTTCTAGTGTGGATGTGGCCAACAGCAATAGTCGATAAATCCTAACATGAGCATGGTTTGTCACCTATTTTTATCAGTAAAATGTATGTGGCCACACTAAACTGTGAGCTAACGTTGTATATGTTGTTACTGGTGAAGCTGCAGCAGCTCATCTAAACTATTAGTGAGGTTGTGTTATTAGTTAATATCAATGATGGAAAACAGCATGATTTAAACACAGGCAGCATCAGGTGTTTCCTTTAAATGAATCCCCTGTTATAAATATCTTAATTTATGAAATCCCATCCTATACTTAATGTCAGAACAGATCCTTATCTAACACTTTTCACTGTTGACCTCCAGTGTGTTTATCGGCCCGTGCTTTTCACTTCCTTTACGTCCACTGTCAAACCCTGGCAGAGATGTTTTCCACTGGCCTGTACTGCTGCTATCAGTGCGGAATGACTTCACGGTTGCGTGCTGAGAGCCAATGTCACATTTCTCTTGCGCCTCTCACACAAACATCTGCTACCGGTGTATACTCCACTTGCCAAGACCCAATGACAGAAAGTTCAGTTTGACTCTGTGCAGCTCAAAATTTCACTTTTATTTCAGACTAGCCTTCATGCAATGATGTTTTTATGCTTTACTATACTATGACTTTGAGATTTTTATGCCTTAATATACTATGACTTTTTATTCCTTATTATACTATGACATTTTTATTCCTTACTATACTATGAGTTATTATGCTTTATTATACTATGATTCTTTCTGCCTTACTACACAATGATGTTTTTATACCTCAGTATACTATCACTTTTTATTCCGTATTATACTATTACATTTTTCTGCCTTACTATACTATGATTATTTATGCCTTACCATGGTTTGATATTTTCCTGCCTTACTATACTAATTTACTATACTATACTTTTTATTCCACACTATACTATGATTTATTATGCCTTATTACACAATGACATTTTATGCCTTGATATACTTCTTTTTTTATGCCTTATTAAATTATGACTTTTTATGTCTTACTATAGTATAATTATTTATGCCTTACTATCCTATGACTTTTTATGCCTTACTATACTAAGACTTTTAATTATTTACTATATATGACTTTGTATGCCCTATTATACTATGATGTTTTTTAATGCCTTATTATATAATGACTTTTTATTCCTTCACTATACAATGACATTTTTATGTCTTTCTATAGTATGGCCTTTTAATGCCTTACTATACAATTACTTTTTATGCCTTATTATTCTATGATGTTTTTATGCCTTACTATACTATGATGTTTTTTAATGCCTTACTACACAATGACTTTTCATGCCTTATTATGCTATGACATTTTGATGCCTTACTATACTATACTATGACCTTTTTATACCTTACAATACAATGACTGTCACACAGGACCCAAGTGGGAACATCAGCTCCCTCACCAAAAAAGCCCAGCAGAGGATGTACATCCTGCGGCAGTTGAAGAAGTTCAACTTGCGAAGGACAGTAACTTCTACACGTGCCTTGGCCAACACTGACTGCATGATGGTTAAGGGTATGAGCTTGTTTATGACTTCAAAAACAGACTTCAGAAATAGGATTATCATGTAGAGTCCAATTATATAATATTTAATTCAACAGACAAGATAATGTTATACGTATGAGGCAACAAGGCAGGGAGTTCACAGAGGAAAATAGAACCATAAAGTCTATTCAATTCCTCTGCAAAGTGTGTCTCTGAACACTTACCATGCTTTTTGTTCACTCAGAATGGCCTTTGACATACTTCTCTGGAGTTTGAGCTTGTTATTGTTATTTTTACACTTACGCCTATTTAAGTGTAATCCATGCAGAAGCCAGGGCCAACCGAGAGAGACGACATGCTGCACATTTAGCTTGATGTCGTATCCTGGATGCAAATTTCTAATTCATCACTTCATAATTTCCCAAAGTGAAGCTGCACGTATTCCCTGGTTGGAAAAGATTCTTCTTCATCCTTCGTTACCTGAGTCACTTACATAGAAAACAAATAGAATTTTTAAGTTCTTATCATTTCAACTCATGCCAGGAAAAGAACATCAAAGATTCTCACCAACTTCAAGCACACCCACTGGCATGTGGTTTTCACATCTGCTTGGCCCAATGACACACACTGTCAAGGGAAACACAACTCGTCTGAATGTGTTTGATGGCACCATCAGCTGGTAACTGAGTACGTGGTAAGACAGTCTAGTCTCTGTGTGTGTGTTCTGTGTGTTTGTATGGGTTTACCTGCATTCTTTCCAAAGTTTTAGACTGGTAAAACAGCCTGCCAGTGCAAGGCTACACAATGTTCTCCATGCAGAGAATTTTAAGTGTCCTCACTGGCACGTCCACTTCATGTGTAGTTAAATTAAAGTCTGGAGAAATATAAACATTAGAGGCTTTACATTCACTGCAAACACCAAAAAGATGTTCAACATTTAAGATGAAGAGACATTCTTATTGTTATGAGTATTTATTTCTAAATCACAAAGGATAGCATGGAGTACATAGACTTGCTTCTTTATCAAAGTCAAAAATTATCTAGTCCACACAAAAGCTAGTACAGCTAGAAAAACAAATGCTAGATACCATTTTCTGGCAAGTATGAATATGTTATTTGTGATAGTGATTAATGTCTATATACTTAAATAGGTAATGCACAGCCATGATACTGGTGCTGTGTGAGGCACAGCTAATGGATACTGGCCATTCTAGCAAATGCTAGTAGCCTATGTTGTACTAGCGAATGCTAGACTGCATACTAGCTAACGCTAGTATGGCAAACTGTTCATAATGACAATGCTAACATGCTGACGTTTAGTACAAATAGTTGTTGAAACATTTCACTCAAAAACACAAATGTGAACATCATGGTTGTGCTACAGGAAAAGTCAGGTGATCACCGAAGTCCTCAGGATCCATCATCTGGGAACCATGAATGTCTGTAGAAAATGTCATGACAATCCATCTAGTAGTTAAGATAATTAAGTCTGGACCAAAGTAGCGGACCAACTCACAGACATCGACATCTCTAGAGCCACTCAGCTAAAATGCTAAAAATGAGTAAAGTAGTAAAAGCAACGAACAAATCATTTAGCTACACAGCCTGTGGGACAGAAAACTATTATATAGGTCAGTTTCTGAACAATAAGTAAAGCATAAAGTATGTTAGTTCAACAGTGAGAGTGACTCCTGCCGTACAAGCAGTAAAAACCTGCATGTGCATAAACAGATATCTACTGTTGCACTTTCACCCACTTCCTGCATCAGACATTAACTCAGACGAACACCTGAGGCTCCAGCTGTGGCTGAAACAAGCTGACGCAGGATTCATGGAGTACAGAGAGTTAAAGCCAAACCGTTCTTTTCTTATCAGTATAATCACTATAAAAGCCTTTAAAGGGGTGACCTTACTCAGCACCCTCTTATCAGTGCAGTTTAGTGTGACATGCACAAGGGGTTAAAGAGCAGTGGGTTTATAGCTGCTCAGAGCTGTGGATTATTCTGAATTTATCGGTTATACACTAATGAAGCATGAGGTTATGACATCATTG
Source organism: Seriola aureovittata (assembly GCF_021018895.1). Taxonomy (NCBI): domain Eukaryota; kingdom Metazoa; phylum Chordata; class Actinopteri; order Carangiformes; family Carangidae; genus Seriola; species Seriola aureovittata. Next base: position 13,654,298 of record NC_079379.1, read on the forward strand.
TGTCAATCTTGTTTATGGCATTATTTTATTAGTTATTTATTTAGTTCAGTCAATTTGTAACAATTTCCATTAAATTATATGTCTCTTACTTCACATGATTTCTTGACTGAAATGGAAACACAGAGTTTACACCGAAACATTTTGAATAATAAAGCTCATTCTCTTTCCTCCTTTTTACAAGCTTGCAGTGCAGGAAATGAGAAAATCTTGCAGAAAACATTCATTTTCAGTTTTCATGCTTTCAGGAAAAGCTACCTCCTGCATAGAACCAATACAAAGAAACCCCAGTTAGAAACAATATAACCGGGCTGTAAAGGCAGTGGCAAATAGACACATAAATATCACAAAGGCACATCTAGTTGCCAGGAAACACTTTAATGAGTTTTGACCCTGACACTCAGTGTGCGCCTTTTAGCAGCTGTTTTCTGTAACTCTGCTGACATCTGCTGGTCTGACTTTGTACTAACAGGTTTACATGGATTTAAAAAGGATAGACAAAAAAAACTAAGTATTTTGTAAATGCAGTTTATGAATACCAAATAACTTGATCACACTCAGACGAAGCTGGTCAGAATGGTTGAATAGCTTTCAATGGTTTCACTGCAACTGCTCTCCTGCTAAACTCTCTTGACTGACTCTGACTCTCATCAGTTGCAAATTGCTCCTGAAAGATCTGTATCTGTGTAACTTCTAAGTTTTAGTTTTGTATTTTGGGCCCACTTAAAAATTACTAAATTATGTTTAATACTTAATTAAGATACCAATCCGGTATGTTTTAAGACGCATAAAAATACTTTGAATACTACTACTACTACTATGAATATGGAAATATTGTTAATTTGAAAAGTTGAAGGTGCATCCTATTTCATTGAAAAGTCCATTTTCACTGTGTGGTGTTGGAGGCAATATATACATTTATATTTAGAAGGATTGGCATCCAAACAAAATTCCTTCTCATATATATAAACACATGGCTTCAACTCAGATTTAGGTTGAGCACAGAGAAACTTTCCCCTTCAGCGGATTAATTTGAAAACAGCATTTTAGTATTTAGTATTTAGCATTTAGAACTCTGCACATAGATCATTATGTGACAGTGAAACAGCCAAGTGAAGTAACAATAAGCAAACACATTACAGAATACAGTGACAGACCATCTGATATGTTTTAAAGCAGTTCTTAGACCTCCTCCAACAGGATGGATAAGGGCTGTTGATGAACTGGGTGCACTTGGCCAAAGAGTGCATATTTGTCATAATACTGAAGCAGAACAACAGACAGATCAACAGGAACATTAACTATTGAAAAATAAACACATTCGATCGAGGAAAGATGATGCAAAAACAGATACACAAATAAACAACAAAGCATTACGTTCAAGACTGTATCCTATCCACATGATTAATTCATGACTTTTCCATTTGACTGTGCTTGTCAGTGCACAATCTATCTGCTTTAGTCTGTCTTGCTGTGTCTCCACATCCCTCCTCCTCTCTGTCTCCCTCCCTCTCTCTGCCCTTTCTGCCGATAGCTTAGGGAGCAATGCCCCAACTGGACAGCAGGTGTGCTCTTAAGCACTGCAGCATGCAACCCACTGCAGTGCTGCCATGTGTGTGTGTGTAAGAGACTGTGTGTGTGTGTGTGTGTGTGTATGCGTCAGCAGCTGGGACAGCCTGGCGTGCCTGCCAGCTTGGCCACTGCTGCTCCTGCCACTCCGCTGAAGGAGAGGGGGGAGAGAGAGAACGCTGGAGGAGTGGAGGGAGAAAGAGAGCAAAGGGGGACAGAGAGGCAGAGGGAGAACGAGGGAGAGAGAGAGAGAGAGAGAGGAGTCCAGGCCCAAATAAAGCCATGGGGGCTGGGGCTGGGCTGGGCCCCCCTTTGCTATAAATACGCTGGCCGCCTGGAGGTTCGGGTTTGGTTGCTGGGGCTTGGGACCAGCGACCACCACTGCTGCTGCTGCTGCTGCCTTCCTCAGGGGAGTCTCCTGCGCATACTCATCATCCTCATCCTGGTCATCTGTGTTTTGGGCATCCAAGATGCCTCGAGTGGACGCAGACCTCAAGCTGGACTTTAAGGATGTCCTCTTCAGACCCAAGAGGAGCAGCCTGAAGAGCCGCTCAGAGGTTGGTGCAGTTAATTACTTGTCCTCTGATACTGTAATCTAAGTATAACATCTAGAGTTAAATCAAATCACAGTACTTCTCAGGAGGAGTGTAATCTGTTTACTTTTGCATTCAGGAAGTACACTTGCTTACGCCTCTATGATGAGTGACGCAATAGAGACATGTTAACTATTTATACATGGGGCTGGAGGGGTGGGGGCAACATTCTGGGGCCTTCTAACCCTGTTTGCTGCTCTCATATCACCATTACTGATGAAAAGATGTCTCAGTATTGCTGAAGAGTGTAATTTAGCTCAGTGTAATTCTATATTGTGTCTCCTTATTGTCTTGTCTTGTATAAGCCAGCAGGTGTACGCTACCTTTGTATTGTGGTGAGAGAGGAGAAAAGCCACCCTGCATGAACATGTAACAGTGGAGTGACCTTCTTAAAGGACAGAAAACAAGGCCAGCCTGCACCAGACTACAGCTATAAACAATAACTGACTACGAACAAAGAAAACATCAAAAGAAAATGTAGATAGTCAGAGATGAAAAAGAAGTTTTTAACCAGAAAAGACTTGATTTAGTGTATTATTGTCATTTAAAGCGGGTTAACGAGGCCACACTGTGTCCAGCAGCCACTGACTTGGCTCTCCGAGACAAAACAATCCTCTCCTTGTTTATCCTTATAGCTTCCTCGACTTAGCTCTGTGTCACTAGATCAGGGACTGGTACCGACCCAAGATCTCGACACTGGTGTGGTGGCACTAGATCCGTGGTGGAAGGTGGAAGTGTGTGGGGCTTGGCTTTTGAGTGGTAGCAGGCAACATGAGACACTGGAGACTTCTGAGAAAACATATTTAAAAATAGTACTGTGTGTGGTACAGTCAACCGGAGCACATTCCATACACCACCACACAGATATCAAGGATAACACCAGGTACTCCAGCATGCACTAAGCTTCTAATGAGTGTAAATACCAATTCTATATTTTATCTCATTTGTTGAATATCTCACCTCATTCTTTACATTATATCAAATCATCTTCGCTTATTTTATTCAAAAGACTTGAGCTATAATAATAAGGTACAGTGGGCACCCTAATGAAAATACCTAAAAGAACTAAAATAATTTCAGATGTCTATAGTTTTCACAAGATGATTCATTGCAGAGTGCCAGTACTGCAGCCAAATCTAACGGCCCATGCACTCAGAAATCATCCATCTGTTGATATTCTGCCTGCTCCTGTTTGAATTATTGCTGCATTTAACACGAGCAGAAAGCTTACCTGCCAAAGCTAAGCTTAGCAGACAACCACAAAATTGTTTTCAGCAGAGGCGAGGGGTATACGAACACCATGGAGGATAAACTGCTTCAGTAACACAAGACTACATACATGGTGGTCTGTTATCAGGCACAGATGCACCACTGGGCAGAAACATATCCCTTCCATCTTGACGAAAGATGAAAGGGATGGCACCGCTGGAGTCAACAAAAACACCTGCTACATGCCAAACGATAGAAGATGTAAATATATTTAGACCCTTCATATTGTATGGATAAACATCTGTATCAGCTAAGCCACATGTTTTGAGACTCTAACCCCAGAGTGAATCCGTAAAAGCAGTAAATATCCGCCACATCCAGATGTAACACAAACTGACACCTGATGAATGCCTTCTGGCATATGTTACTTTAACTGGCTGAGTTCATGTGTCATACTTTGTCATAATTTACTGGTGACTAGACTGGAACATCCTGCTGAGTCAGTGTTGCTGTGTACTGAAAGAAGAGGCCTGTATCGATTCGCTGCAGCAAGAAAATGGATACGCATTACTGGACGCTCCTCCCTCCTCATCCATCCCGTCTTTCACCGCTTTCCTCTTTCCTCCGCCCATTATGAGTTGTAGCCTGATTTATATGCTGTGTGCTCTGAAGGTTATGGCACACTTTCTACTGTTAGCTGAATTACTTTTGCATACATGCCTTGGCTCTACTCAACAAAAGCATTCAGCACTATGAAGCTGTTGGATTTAACTCTATAGGGAGTCACTTTTTCAAGGCTTTAGGAAATTAGTTTTAAACACTTAGCAAATTTTATTCTATTTTTTCTATTTAATTTGTATGAGGAAAAACGTGTTATATACATTGTAACATCTGTAAACTCCACTCACACTCAGAAGCTAACAGTTATCAAATCATAGTAACTCATTGGAATAAGAATTATTTAGAGCTGAAGGAATCTTAGCTATGACTTGTATCATGACGACATACAAATACTTTCCTGTAGAAGGAGCAGCCAGTGTGACACAATGAGCACCGCTTGTTTCATGTAGCTTATCGCATTACAGGCGGCAGCACTGACTAAGCTAACCACTGGGTCTAAATGATTCAGTACATCCCCATTATGACCACACAGACTCAGAACATGAGCCCCATGAGCTGAAAATCTGCAGTGTCAGTTTGTGAAGAAACTTAATTCATCAGTCACATTAGAAAATCTATGGAGGCCCTGGAAGGCAAGTTCATTTTTTATTCTATTTTGCAAGGATAATTTTTCCAAGTTTTTTTTTCATCTGTACAATCACCTCCGAGAGGCAAGTTATTTTTTTCTGGAAAAAAAAAAAAAAAAAATCACTTGCCTTCCAGGGCTTCCATTCAAACCAGAGCATGTTCATAGAACAAGTTTCCAGACTAGCTCGTCTCCTTGCCCACAGGTGGACCTTCAGAGGACCTTCACATTCCGCAACTCCAAACAGACCTACACTGGTATCCCCATCATCGCTGCCAACATGGACACCACAGGAACGTTTGAGATGGCACAGGTCCTCAGCAAAGTGAGTCAACACAACTGAATGACTGAAAAATAAATAACAGCATCATTGTGTTTGTGCGTTTGTCAGTGTGTCCTCGCCAAGATCTGTGTGTGTGTGTGTGTGTGTGTTTGTGTGTGTGTGTCCCCTACCACTGAGATTTCTAGGTTAAGTATTTGACATAGGATCACAAAACAAAAGCCAGATTGCAGTGGGGAGCCTTGGGAAAAACATGAATTATCAACCTTGTCCTAGAAGCAGTAAGACATCTGCTGGCTTTGTTTTCTTTTGTAACACTGCTGGATGACTTGGACATCAAAGTGTGTGTGTAATCTTTATTTCAAAAAGTCTGAAATTAAGTGAATGATTTAGTGCTCCTCATGACAGCCATTTTTTTCTTTTGTTTGAATGTGGCGCCAGTTGAAACCATGATGACTTATAAAGGAAGAAATATCACAAATAATGACATGATGAAATTTGCTTCAACTTGTGGCGCCGAGTCGCTAACAATATCTAAAGAGTTTCTGTATTTCCTCTCTGGGTGTCTGTCTCTGTCTGTAGCACACACTCTTCACAGCCATTCATAAACACTACTCTGTAGAAGACTGGAAAAACTTTGCTGCTAATCATCCAGAATGCTTAGAGGTAAGATCGCCAATGTTTGCCCTTTTTGTTTTTTTTTTAAGTAGGTTGCTCCTCATTACCAACAGTTACATGATTACACAAATTTTATTTATATGGATTTCCTTACCCAAAAGATCATTCTCACTCCTCCTCACAGCATTTAGCTGCCAGCTCAGGCAGTGGCAAAGCAGATCTGGAGAAGCTGTGTGCCATCCTGGAAGCCGTCCCTGCCCTCAAGTACATCTGTCTGGATGTGGCCAACGGCTACTCCGAGTACTTTGTGGAGTTTGTTAAGACGGTCAGAGGGAAGTTCCCCAAACACACCATCATGGTAAGAGAGACAGTGCACCGCCTTGTCTGGCAGTTGTGGCTAATGGGATGTTATGTATCCAAGACTGTTTGTCAATCTTAATGCGCTCTGCCTTGCAGGCTGGTAACGTGGTAACAGGGGAGATGGTGGAAGAGCTCATCCTCTCCGGAGCTGACATCATCAAAGTGGGCATCGGTCCAGGTGGGTGGTCGAGTGTGTCTGCCGATAGTCTGAAGAGTTTGTTGCCTCTTAAGTCAAGGCACAACTACACAGGCCTCACATACAAGTGGCTGGGACTGAGGCGAGAGATGATTCAGAAACACAGAGACATGCTGTTTAAGTAATCTCCTCCTACTTATAAAGTGCCTCCTACTATCTATACATTTCAGAATCACTGACTGCATTCTACCCTTGCAGGATTTCAGTTACAGCTCTCAGGTTGCTGTAGAGAGAGTAGAACAAAGTACTTAGCCTTTGTTAAAGCAGCAGAATAGATTTAATAAACCATTTTAAAATGACTCAGTGTCCCAGTGAGTACCAGCTAAATCTCCTCATGGACTGGCATCTACATACTTCTATTAAACGGCTTGTTCTACAGGAGGCAGACAGTGTTCCAGATCGTCCGGTGCTGTGTTTTTGCCTCGTGTCTATATAGTGGCTGCCTGACTTGAGAGCACCAGATTTGAAAGGTAGCAGGATCATGTACAGACAGCAGCGTCAGTCACACGCAGATGGGGATAGTTACATGAAGATGGACTTTTCTAATGTGTGCGCTGTGAACTGTGTGTTGCAGGTTCTGTGTGCACGACAAGGATCAAGACAGGAGTGGGCTACCCACAACTCAGTGCTGTTATCGAATGCGCAGACTCAGCCCATGGACTCAAAGGACACATTATCTCTGTAAGTCCCATGTGAAGGTACAGAAAATAACAAGAGGAAGCCAGACTTACTGTAGTTCGTATTGTGTAGAGTACATAGTATATGTATACTGTACTTGGTGAAATGATCTTATTCTGCTGGTGGACAGGAGTTTCTGCTTCTGTGGGCATCAGTCCAACAAAAATGTCATTAACTATGGTTAGGAAGGAAAAATGGTAAGGAAAAAAGCAGAGGTTAGATCACGGCTGTATTGGCAAAATATCTGTGCATCCTATCAATGTAGAAGATATAGGGTAGTAACAAACAAATATTAACCAAGGACCCTGACATAGAGAAGTTTATCTGCTGAAGTTACACTATAGAAAGTCAGTGAACTGTAGCTAATTTTAAGGTCATTTTGCAGGAGTCTGGAAACACAATAGTTTACAATTTTGATAATAATAATAATAATACTGCAATACCGCCAGTAGGGGGCATCCTCAGTCTTCCAAAGCTGGTTGAATAAACACTGAAGAAACTTTACTTTTGACCTGGTGTGACTCATATGACTCGTGTATTTTTGGCCTGTTCAGGATGGTGGCTGCAGTTGCCCAGGAGATGTAGCTAAGGCCTTTGGTAAGACCAGTTTTTGTTGTTTCCACTTAATGTCTCAGATTCAATGTTACAAATGTAACCACCTCGTCTTCTCTTTGCCTTTGCCCCTCAGGTGCCGGGGCTGACTTTGTGATGATGGGAGGAATGCTCGCAGGTCACGACCAGTGCACCGGAGAGGTCATCGAGAAGAACGGCAAGAAGTACAAGCTCTTCTACGGCATGAGTTCCGACACAGCCATGAAGAAATATGTGGGTGGAGTTGCTGAGTACAGGTGAGAGACTCAGGTTTCATAAACAGAATTGTACTCACAGAATTGGCCGGAGTTCTGAGTTCTGTTTTAACTAAAAAAAAAAAAACTTCTTCCTTTATCTCTTTGGCTGTCAGGGCGTCTGAGGGGAGGACAGTGGAGGTTCCCTACAGGGGGGATGTGGAGAACACCATCCGTGACGTGCTGGGGGGACTACGCTCCACCTGCACCTATGTGGGCGCTGCCAAGCTCAAAGAGCTGGGCCGGCGAACCACCTTTATTCGCGTCACACAACAGTCAAGCCAAATGTTCGCTTAGTGGGGTGGACATGCTTGCGCACGAGCACGCATGCACGCACACACACACACACACACACACACACACACACACACACACACACAACACACACACACACACACACACACACACACACAATCACCCAACCTGTTTCTCTCAGGATATCTGCTGTCAGAAAGCTGTTAGTTTCCTGCAGATTGTGATTGAAAACGACTCAGAAGTTTGACTTGAAACATTCTCCCCGAGGCATCACAGCGTTCCAGTCGACTTAATCCTACAGCGAGTGCGTTTACATGCTTCCAGACATGATAATAGGCTACTGATTGCATTTTTGAATGGGCAATGTGCAAATGCCATGCTCCAGTTATAAGCAGTCTGGATAAATCCTTCCCAGTTCTGGGAAATGGGAATAAGAGAGCCGGAATACTGAGGCATGTGTTCTTCAGATCTAATCTTTCTAAACACTCTTTTAACTTGTGTATTTCTACATAAACAGTACATCAAAATTGTGAGCTACGTGAAACACATTGCATGTAAACACACTCAGCAGGGGGAGTCTGATACTCCTGCTCAGAACATTTGGTTGGACTGAAGGCGAAAAAAATCAATATGCAAAATCCAGAGACGTCGCCCTTTAATTGTCACTGGACAAATCATGTCGCAATAAACTGCATGCAGAACTGTCTGCTAATCTCCTCACTGGTGTTGATCATTCTGTGAAGCCTCTCCATAGTGTGCAAATCATATATCATAACAACATACAGCTTAATAGCGTATCTTACTTTTCACGATGTGTGTTTTAGGTTTGTTTGGACAGTTCCACTGAGCCAGGTGAACATGAAGAAGACAAGATCTATGTATTCCAAATGGCTTACTCTGCTCTGTGTGTGTGTGTGTGTGTGTGTGTGTGTGTGTGTGTGTGTGTGTGTGTGTGTGTGTGTGTGTGTGTGTAAAACAGCCACATCTGAGTCTCCTTCATTGATTCCACTGCACCTGACATTTAAAATCAAGGACGACTCAAGATGTGTGCCCTCAACCTCAGAGGGGTTCTCTCTACTTACCCTCTACTCTAAGTAAGCAACTTCAGGGAAAGGTCATGTAAAGCAACGACACAACTGAACACCATAAAACGAAAACTCCATCCGCGAAATACAAACCGGACTTTATACAACACACTTTCATTGTTATTGCAACAAAGACAGAAAATGGAGGTAATAAAACCAAAAAAATCAGCAGATGATCAGTGTGTCTCTTCTCTCTGGACTACAATCTCTCTGCAGGGCAAACAATTAGAAATGCTCAAAACACAAACCAATCTGAATTATTCCTGCTGGTATATACAGACTGGTGTTTACATATCCGCTGGGATCATTTTCAAATTACATTCTGCCTACGGCTACAACATCAGCCTTAAAAATCTGATTTCAAATCCATATCTCTATGATTTCATTACTGGAGTGGAAAATGACTGGTTTTCTTGGAGCTTTTCAGAAGTATAAAACACAGATGTGCCGTTTTCTTGCACTCAAGTGACCAATATATCCTCAACCAGGCCAGGAGATTTATTTTGTCACCACGAAATTGTGAATACGTAATTGCATATGTGAGAGCAACACAGAATTTCCATGAAATATGAGCTTTTTCAGCCATTGTTGCCCTCAAAGTCGAGAGTAGAGTGGCAGTGTGTCATGCAGCCTGTGATACACTAGAGGGGGCTATTGCACTCAGCTAAGCAAATGGAGGATATCCTTAATGAGAGGTGAGACAGGGTTGTAACCATATCTAAATGTGGTGCTGTGAAAGGGAATGTCGGGTGTGTTTGTCTGTGTTGGTATTCAAAGAAAGACACAGTTGCCCATTTATTCCAGATATGTCAAGGTTTCATTTTCTTTTTCAAAGAGGTGCATTTGTACAGTTGTCAAATACATACACCAACAGGGTTTCTCCGTTGCTATAGAGGAAAGGGGTGGTGAGACACAGGGACTTGGTGAGTACAATATAGTACAAACAAGTTGGCTGGGAACTGCTGCAGCTCACCGCAGGCCAGACTGTCCATGCAGGTCTGTGCTGATGTCCAGTTCTCTGCCACCATCCCATCGGCCAGTAAGTTTCAGTTCGGTACTTGGTATTACGGGTTAGCAGAGAAACATCGAGACAGCCTGATTGCTAGCCTCAGGGCTGAATGTTCAAAACAGGGGGAGGAATCAACTGAGCCACAGCTGACAGATAAGCTCCACCCCCTCCTTGGCAGTGGGCAGGGTCAGAGGTCACGAAGCGTACAGCCTGTTCCCTGCTGAAGTGTTTGTTGCCTTGCACAGAGAGGCAGACTAAAGACGTTCAGTACACTGAAGAGAAATCCAAGCCATCTCCAGCATAATACACATAATATCATAATAATAATAATTCATAGTTAATTGTCAATAATGACATTAGTTAATCATATCAAATTATATGTAATAAATTTACATATCTTATAACCCATATCAAACAGCCCACTATGTAAATTGATTGGGGTGAAACTAAACTGTTAAGTGGGCCTTTACAAGTTTTTTTTTTTTTTTTTTTTTTTCTTTCTGCCTGAGTTGGTTATCCAGCGCTATGGACATTGACGAGACATCATACAAAAAAGAAAAAAAAAAAAAGAATGAAAAAAAAAAAGGAATCCTGATCGAATTCTGTTCACTTTTAAAACACAACAAAGTGCCAAAAACACATCCTTTTTGCAAAATGAAAGTACAAACATCAAGAAACAAAGAGCACACATGCCTTTTTTTCTGATCGAAAAGTCAAAGCTCACACACCAACATTCATTTTATTTGTCAAGTTGTGCAAGAAGCCAATTAAAAAAAAAAGAAAAAGACATTAGCAGTGTTCCTCCAGTGAGGAAACTTGTCATAAAAACTCAACAATGACACATTCTCTACATAGTTTTAAGTCCCCTGACATTATATTGAGTGCTACAAGGAGACCAAAAACAGAAAAAGCTCCTGCACCAAGGAAAATGCAAAAAAAAAAAAAAAAAAAAGCAAAGGTTTGTTAGCACCGTTTTCACACCGCAACCAAACCAAGCTGTGCCAAGTTCCTGACAAACATATCTGCCAAATTAGAACTGAAAAATGTGAACAAAACAAAACCTAATTAACAGCACAGCCTGGTCGGTGTAAGTGTGGAAAAGACTCCAAACAAACCCGACACAACAAAAGAAGGGATGCATTCCATGAGAAAAGGTTTTCCTAGTAGAAAAGAACCAAGGAATCACCTAACACCTCGGCCCGTTGGACCCAAGAACGCGCCGGGCGCCAAGCGAGATGGAGCACAGACAGATAAACACAAGGTTACGGCAAGGTGATGTGCAAAAACTTAAACTGAGCCATCTCTCTGTTTTCATCCTTATTCACCCACTTTTTTTTTTCACTCTCATTCTCTCTGTCTGTTTTGAATGAATGTTACCCCTAGGGAAGGTATCGGTCTGAGACAGAGGGGTTAGACCAAGCCCATCCTAGGATTAGAAAGTGCTGAAACATTATCAAGTCTTTTACATCTACTTACATGTGCATCTCTGTTGGTTGGTAGTTTTTTTTTTTTTTCTTTTTTTTTTTTTTTTTTTTTTACAAAAAGTGGTCCCCACTAGCAATGAGGTTTCTTTTTTCTGTGGGTCTCACCGTGAACCGTCGAGGGTCAGGGTTTATGATCTCACAGACAATTAGAGGAGAAAACACTCCATTACACACATACACACATACACTCAAACCCTAACACACTCATACACACTTGAACACCTGGTGTACATAAGCACACATACTACACACATGACACATGGTGCAGACACACACACACACACACACACACACACACACACACACACACACACACACACACACACACACACACACATACAAAAGAGACATGTCACAGTCTCACACACACTCAAATTTAGGAAGGCCGCAACGACAGAAGGGAAAGAGAGGTACAGACAAACTCTCCATTGGTTTTGTTTCTGTTCACAAACATCCTGACTTGTTTTAACAGATGTGACACACACATCAGCAGACAGTAAAATACACAAGCCTTTAACAAGGATGAGACACTGGAGACTATGCTACATACACTTGGCACAGCAAAGGGGGGGTGGGGACAAAATCTAAGTATTGCACATTGTGGTACATTTCGGGGGGGGGGACAAAAAGTTGAACTTGGGGTCATCTTAACAAAATTAAAACTACACCAAACCCTCAAAGGTTGTTGCTGTGAGGTGCCGTTCCCTCTCCTGCATTCAGAACGTGTTTACATGTCAGATTGCTTTGTTTCAACGTCTATTATTAAGCATGCATTTCCACTTAACTACTATAAACACGACGACCTGTATAAGCTAGTAGCGAAAAGGAGACCGAATATCAAAAGATGATGTTATGAGGGGAACAGACAGTCCCGGCCAGCCCTGCTGTATCCAGGCCAGGCCACACTGAAAGGTAGCTAACGGTTGTTGAGGGTTAATCGATTGCTTCGCCTCAGGAGGAGGTGCTTGTGAGGCTGGCTGGCTATGACTGGGTACCTGAAACAAAGTTAGCGAGGTCACTACGGGAGTCATGGCAACAAGGCAGGCCTGGGCCGAGTCAAGATGTCTGCTGGTTACAGAGTTTCTGACTCCGACCGGTTGGGACAGAGGAGGTTCTGGGGGTTGTGATCAGTTACTGCATATATGAGACACTTCCCTGAAAACTAGCAACTGCTGTTGCAAACTGCAATTTCTAAAGAACTTAACTTTATGATTAAGGGAAATACAGTTAGCTGAAACTAACAGGTTTATTTGCTTCTAAAAAAATTTTCCTTTATATGACAAAATTGTGTTTTCACTATGGGCAGAAAGCAGGAGTTTTTGGTTGTAATGCTAGAGGATTATTATTGTTTATTGCAGAGAATTTGAGTGGAATTACGTGTGTGTGTGTGTGTGTGTGTGTGTGTGTGTGTGTGTGTGTGTGTGTGTGTGTATGTGTGTTTGTGTGTGTGTGAGGAGAGTGCCTGAATATTGTCATACTATTGCTTTCTTAAGTAACCAAAGCAACGATAGCATCACTTGGCTTTGGCTCAATATGTCTTTTTTTTTTCTTAGTATTTTTTTTTGTTTGTTTTACCTGACTGACAGTAAAAGTTTTGATGGTTTGAGTGGCTGACAGATTTGTTTAGATGTTGTTGTGACTTTGCTTTTTTCATTTGTTGGGACGGGGGCTGGACAAGAAAAAAAAAAAAAAAAAAAGGACAAGTACTTACATTTACAAAACACACACACATACAGAATGCAAAACACACACACACACACACACACACACACACACACACACACATACTTCTATTTTTTACTAATAATGATGTTTCAATAGGAAAAGGAAGAAATGAAAATGCACTACTGTGGTGATGTTGATCTGAGAAACCCTGTTTTATTATAAAAAAATAAAGCATTTTCAAATCTCACATGGGGTCTACTCATTCACTCACCATCACCATCCATCTGCCCATTTATTCAGCCACCTACCGATCCACTTCTCATCCATCTGAGCACACATCCATCCTGCCATCACCCTGGTAAACTCCCACCACCTGAAACAGTGCTGCCCCACACAGTTAGAACTTACTGCTCTATATTTTCAATGGGATGAAAACACGATCCACTTTGCTGCCATGTGACAACACCCAAATACAGAGGCTGAGTAGAAAACTCAACAGATATGCCTGCAGGAAGTCACCACTTCTCCACACCCTTCACAACACTGTAGCGATAGCAACCCATACATGCTGATCTAACTGCAGTGTGCGATCATAGTGTACTGTTACATGCAGCATGAGAGAAACATTTACATGTTACATGGCACCCTACCGTCACCAATACATTTAAAAACTGCCAATCTCATTTTGTTTCGTTTGAATTCAAATATAAAACAATTCACATTACACTTCACAAATCAAACTCAGACAAAGAGCAGGACTTGGGTTTTAATAAGTAAGACAGAGCCTACAATATTGTTCAGTTGGACAAGAGAGAGCTCCGGATGTTGGGTCAACCCAGCAAGCACATCTGTTGAGGTAACTGCTACATCTTAGCAAAATAGGGTTTCAGCTGGCTGAAAGCACAGGCCGAGTTCAAAACTGAACCCTAGTCCCTACACCCTGGACACCTCGGTTTCAACAGCAGGGAGAGAGTCTCCTTGAGACACACTACAAATGGTTCATCTTTAAACAAATTCAGTAGGCAGGCACATGTTACAATTCTGGTTTACAGCTATGCTCGCGTTTGTAGAAACTCAAATGTAATTTGACCTTGACTGCATTGATGCAGAAACTTTTTTCCTCTAATATGTGATAAGTGCCTTTTGAGGAACAAAAAAAACCCTGGTCTCCTCCAGTGTGTTACATGGTCTAGGGCTCCTTTCAGGACAGGGCCGTCAAAAAATCATGTCTCCACCAAACTCCCTCCTCCTGATGTGCAAATTGCAAGATTCTCTTAAGTAAAAGACTCCAAGTAGAAACACTGGACATTTAGCATTGTCTATATATCAAATGACTATATCCTTTTCCTATACACAGTATACATATACTCATACACAAACCCACACACATACACAAACACACCACAGAGCACTTTTCTGTACATATGCACTGTTAGCAGTGTGCATTAATCCAATGTCAGTCCACTAGTGTCTTTGCAGTAGGGACAATATGCACCAAAAAGCATCTGCATTCATCTAAACGCTTACCAGCAAATACAGTACATATTATAGGTCATTGAGTCATTTTAGGGATGGTCTGTACTGTTTTGTGTTTGTGTAAGCATGCGTGTGTGTATGGACAGACACAGACCAGCATCATGCACACTCTAGCATACACACATACATTACAAATATATGACACCCTTCAAAAATTCTGGCGCAAGCTTCTAATCGTTGCTCTCAGTCTAGTACAGAACATCAGTGGGATATTTCCTTGTTACTTCTTATGCCAGATCCTAAACTTTCAAAACACATTCAAATACTTTTCCCTAACTTCTGTGTGGCTAGCTGGCTGTAGAAGCGCACATGCTGAAAACCATCATATTTCCAATTCCTTTTGTTACCATAAACATTTTTTTTTTCTCTAACCATCTACTAACTGGAATTTCCTCCAATACCTGTCACATTCATCCCTTTCTTTGTGATCCCATGGCACTTCCGCTCCCACGTTACCAAACGACCCCGTCACTCTTCCAAAAGTTTCACCTTTCCAAAGTGCTGTTGCTACTTTCTACCCTTGTCTTAATAATAATAAAAAAAAAAAAACATACAGTACTGCGTAAATAAAGAGACAACAAAAAAAAATTGTCGGCTGTATGGTGAGTGTGACAGGTGTGTTAAGTGCTTTGAAACATCCTGACCCTCTCAGAACTGACATGCAGATTCTTTCGGTTCCTCTCACACAGCCTTTCTGGATAAAAAAATATAAAGTAATTCATCAAAAAAACAACGAGGACTGTATGCAGTCATCCTCTTAACATTTTCTCAAAAGTGAAGTTCGCCAACCCAGTGTGTTTGCACTTGTATTTATGTATTAGGTTAGGGTATCTCACATTTATACATTAACATTGACCCACCTAGGTTCAGTCTAGGACTAAATGACCCCTGATTAAGGTTTTTGACAATCATTGAAAACAAATAACTGCAGATAGAAGACGAGGGGTTTAAGAAAAAAAAAAGTTAAAAGAATAATGCTAAAGATGAAAGTAAAGACTCCACTGTCATCAAACTGAACAGAGTAAGTGTTGTTCCCTCTCTGTTGTGTGGCACACTGGCACTACTTGATGACATCACAGATCAGGTCTGACGCACCCTGATGACACTGTGAGTAAACACATGACACATTTAACGCTAAAGACACGGAGAATGGCATTTTCCCAGCTCCCAGTCTGATTTAGCATATGAAAAAGTGAATGATTTATCCACAAATCCTTCATGCTCAGGATCAGCTGACATTTTATTACTCCTGTGGCTCAGTGTAAAACCACTGGTGTGGCAAGGGGTGGTGGGAAAGAGTTTCCATCCAGGCAGCCTCACTAGCAGTGCACAGAGAGTGAAATCACCGTCAAGAAGTTAACCGTGCACTAATTCAATTTGAAATTTACATAATGTGTAAAGTGCAGCCAGCCAAGCAGAGTCATCAGGCGTTGCTCCGGTGTGCCACACAGCCACCGATAAACATTTAGCACACTTCACAAATCCCTCACCATAACTCATCTCATGAAAACCACCAAAACGGCACCGATTGCTTGTGTGATATCAAATATCCACCTATAAAAATGTGTTATAAACTACATGGACTTAATGTAAGGTGATACCATGTAGGGTAAATTTACCTCTACAGTACAGTATTCAAGATAGAAAAATAAAAACAGAAAACAAAACTTTAAAACCAAGACAAATGAAACATTAATGTGGGCATTCATGTTTTTTTTTCTTTGTAGAATCCTTTTTATGTTTTTTTTTTTCCAAATCCCAAGGGTTATTAACAGTCCTGCCTTCACTTGCCAATATTCGACCTTCCCTCGATGCTGACTTTCACCTCATGAGGGATGAAGGAAGGTTTGGGCAGGGTCAAAGGTGGCTCCTCCTCTGATTTTTCTACTTTGCGACCTTCAGGGGCAGACCACCTGCGCTTCCTACCGCCTGATGGCTTACTGGAGCCAGCTTCTGCGCCGCTGGCAACCTGACCTTTAGAAAGTGACCCTCTGTCCCCAAACATAAGATCCCCATTTTCCACATTGTTTCCCCCTCCACTCCCATTCCCGCTTCCACCACTGCCTCGCTGGCTGATGCCATTTTCCCGCTCGCTGTGCCTGGAGCCCCCTCCACTGCAGCCTTGGGGAGCGTCTGAGACAGGTCTTGGGGGTTTGAGGTGCCCGTGGCTGGAGGCTGGGACAGAGGCAGGGGTGGCCAGCTCCAGAGGCTGAGTCTTCTTCAGAGATCCATTCCTCAGGTTCTTTAGGGTGAGTGAAATACATACATCGCCCACAGAAAGCTTGGTGCAAGGCAGCTCCAGAAGCTGGGTGGTCCGGTCCGGGCAGCATGAAGACCAGCCTTGGCCAAAGACGAAGAAGGGATACTCCACCAAGACCTCCACACTCACCTGAGGGCGAGGGGGAGAGGGAAGGGAAGGGAGGAAGGATGTCAATACAATGACTCTGGAATACAAAATCTTGTATGTAAGCTTATGATGTCAGTCTGTGGTTTACATTAAAGCGGCACTCCACCAATTTTACACATTAAGACCGGTTAATCTTTCATAGTACTCATCATCAGTACTACTTGTATAATTTCATCTGAAAAAATAACCTTGATGTTAGCAGGAGTTTGAAAGATGGGCATGTTTACAAGGCAGGGAAGGTCTAATGAAAGAAGTTGCAGTATGGGTAATGTAGGATTCACTGTTTTTGGAGCTTGACCTATATATATATATATTTTTTTTTTTTTTAACTGTATTTTATGAAAGTGCAGTACTAAACTGCTGGAGTACATTTGAAGATTTTCAATGTGTTTTCAGGACATTTATGCCTTTATAACACAGCAGACAGTACAGAGCTGGCAGGAAACAAAGAGAGAAAGATAGCGAATGGAATGCAACAAAGGTCCCTGACCAGACTGGAGCTGGAGACATCACGATCACATGGCCAGCATCCTAAAATCCCTGGGACATGAGGACGCCCCTTTACAAAAGTTTTAAAGGATTTAAAACCCTAGTAAGCACTAGTCTTTAGAAAGGAAACGGTGACTACGGCCCTGACAAAGATTTTAAATGCTCTGGAATATCAAAGGTCCAAAAAAAATACAGTAGCTGAGGAGTACAAAAAAATTAAAAAAATCTTTAAAGCGATTGTGGGGCGACATGTTGACCCTGACCATTTTAACTACCATTAGAGTCCAATCAGGGACCTTCCTCATCTCTCTGTCATTTCTCCTGTGCCACTGTGCTGTCACCCACCAAATACATGAAAAACCCTGGTTTCATAATCCTAATCAACCCTGTTTGAGAAGAAGCATTCATGAAAAAAAGGTTAAAAACATCACAGCATCATTAATTTCTTTTTCAACATTCAGTGCGTTGGAGCGGTGCCCACCTTGAGACCTGAAACCCACAAGTCCTGCAAGGTTGTTTGGAAGCATTTATCATTCCCTCAGTATTATTGAAAGGTTCAATCTCTTTAATTCAAAATGTTTTCTCAAGTGAAAGTCTAGACTAGTATTTCAATATAACATAATACAATATACAATAATATAATGTCCAAGAAAAAATGGCACAGATACAAGTCATTGTACAAACAAGGACAGAGAGTTGGCTGCTTGTTGAAAACAAGACTTCAGTTTAGCTGAACGAAAGAAGTTTTGGGACATGCAGTTCTTCAAATCAGCAAGACAATTATGTAATATCTCAAACTCTGATTGTTTTACACAACAGAAAGTCACAGCTGGACTTTGTTGGCACAAAGCAGCCAGTGTTTTTTTGGTAACTGGTTGTCTTAGTAACCATACGGACAACATATTCAAAGAGAACAATATCAACACAAAAATGAATCCTGTGTAACATTTTCAACAAATTTAATGTCAGAGGCGTTGAATGTCGCTGCTTTTAGCAATGACTGAGGTCTGCACTGTCATTTATATGTATGACAGAACGAGGAGATGACAGATAGAAGCAGAGGAGGCTTTGAGAAATGATGGGCAGAGCGAGAGAGAAAATAAACCTGAGGAGAAAGAAGATGAAGTGAGGGAAGCTCTGAAATACTGTAGAGAGAATGAGAAGGTGGGAGTGGAGGAAGTTACTGAGATGGAGATGAAAAGGCGAGTTTACAAAGGGAGGGTGGGTTGAACAAGAAGAGGAGAGAGGAAGTGAGTGTGAAAGAGAACAATGTCAAGAACAATATAAGTGCGAGAAGCATCAAACACTCTCTCAAAGCAAACGTCAGGTAATATTTTCCCTCCCGTATTATATAATTTTTGACTTCTCAGAGTAAGTCTTCTGAGTGTGGACTCAAAGCTGCTACCACCTTTCAGAAAAAAACAAAACAAAACAAAACAAAACAAAACAAAAAAAAACAGTAAGAAGAGCCACTGAGGGAGTACAAGAGAGGAGGATAAGTCTTTGAACGATGGTCAGCTTTTATGGGGTACAGTATCAAAGAGCAGCCGGGGGGCGGGAGAGATGGTTAGAGATGTGCAGTGTGGGCGGACGAGTCACAGCATGGACAGATGAAATAGATTAACTGGCTTTAACGCACACCCTCAAAGACAGCGAGAAGGGTGCGTGCATGTGTGTGAGTGTGTGTGTGTGTGTGTGTGTGTGTGTGTGTGTGTGTGTGTGTGTGTGAGTGAGACAGTGTGTTTGAAGGAGCTGGAGAAAACCAGAGACAGAAAACAGAGAGGTAAATTGTATTGTATTAGATGTTAGGAGACTGCTGAGAGATCATAGTTATTACAGAGCGAGATGTCTATGTGACCTTTCAAACTTTTCAGAGTACAAAACTTTATCTGGAAATAAATAAATAACAAGCTGGGGCTAATTTTAAATAAGTGTGCCTGTTCTTAGACGGTTAGGCTTAAAACTCAACCTGGGTTTTACTGGGAGAAACTTGAGCGACACTATAATTGCATAAAGAAATGTAATTGCTGGGCATGTGTCAAACATGGAAATGATTCTATGTAGGAGTGAAATGTCACGTACACATTTCCACTGAATGAATACTTGATAGAGAATCTGATGTGTAGGTTCTGACACACAACTCTTTGAACACGAGTCTTTGAACTTCTGTAAAGCTTGTAATCAGAACATGTTTGTTACATGACTGTCATACTATTACATTGAACTTAATAACAAAGGGAAAAGCAGAGTCCTGTGAGATTCAAGATAACAGTCATTAATATGGGAGCAGCTCAACTCTTGTCATTCCATATTAATAAATCTATAAAATCCTTCTTAGAGATCCGTAACACTTGCAGAGGAGAACTACAGCTGGGCTTTAGTCAGCCACTGGATTCAACTGTAGTTTTTAAAACTGATTGTAAACATAAAACATCACTACATGGCTTAACAGATGAGTTAGGAGGAGCTAAAATTAGTTTAGCTAAGCGTGAAGACGAGAGGCAGCTATTCATACTACCTAATTAACACCAATTAGCACAGTTTGTTTAATCTGTATAAAAGCCATAGTGTAAAAACAACACGTCGTGGTTTCACGGGGGAGGCCGATGTGTGGGGCTACTTGTTGGTCAGGAGCAGTGAATTCCTGGAGTTTTTATCATTGCCATGAGGTTGCCAGGCAACCACAGGAGACTCCAGAAAGCCTTTATGCTAAGCTAAGCTAATTGGCTGCTAACTGCAACTTCCTATGTAACAGATACAAGAGTGTTAACAGTCTTCTCATGTAACACTTGGTATAAAAGTGAACGCATGTCTTAAAATGTTGAACTGCACCTTTAAATGATAAATTGATTATTGATATTGTTGTCGATTAAGATTTTCTCAATTGCCTAATCTATAAATCAACTAAATGTTCCAGCACTAGTCAGCACATAGTCAAGAACAGGTTTTGAGATAGGTTTCTCCTTTTTCTCACCTGTGCACGGTGCTCACCAACAGAGAACTGAACCACGGCAAAGTTGGGTGAGGTGTGGCTCCCTTCGATGCGCTCCACCGTGGACGAGTCGATCTTCAGCTCGCTGCTGATCTCGGCACTCTGGATGAAATCCTCCGTCTTCAGGTCCTCCACGCGTTTCAACTCCCCGTCGGCCAGCTGGATGATGGAGCCCTTGATGAAGTACGGGGGGAGTGAGGGAGGCATGGCCGTATTGGATGGGGGAGGAGGAGCGGAAGGAGCAACCAGGCCCGACGGCGCAGGAACAATGGGGAGATGAAGCTGGGCTTGGACCACTGCACCTGAAGCGGCCTGGTGGTACGAGCCGCTGTGGGGTTCCAGCGTTTCTCCTTTGGGAGCAGTGGCAGCAATGTACGTGTGTGGGAGTGTGGTAGGAAAAGGTGCGGCTTGGGTAGATGATGTCACGTGGGAGGTCACAGGTTCCAATGCGGTGACTCCACCTCCACTGACAGGGATAATGACAGGTTGGGCGCCTGGAATGAGTAAGTGTTGTTGTAGGCTGTTGTGGTAGCTGATTGGCGTATGCTGGCTTCCACTGCCCCCTGCGATGTAACCAATGATAGGAGGCTGGGGGTAGATACTTGTAGAGGGGAGTCCCATTGACAGTGACTCTGTAGCACTGTGGGTGGTCTGGATAACTGTCTGGGGCGGCAGTGTGCTGACAGCAGCTTTCAGACTGTCTACACTTAATGGGGATGGAAATGTGAACGAGGAGGTGTTGTTGGAGGAAGAGGGTGTGCGATTGACAGGCTTGCCCAGGATGATGCCACCCTTTTCCAGGTGTGAGGGGGCAGAGGTTGTCAGCTTCTCAGGGCTGGCTCTGGGTGGTGCCAGCTGGTGGTCCCCGTGGCTGTTGGGCATTAGCATGACAGAGGTTCTCAGCCCTGAGGGATCATGAGTAGAGTAGTCTGATGGCAGAACCAGCTGGCGAGCCTCATAGGCGGATAAAGAAGAAGTGGCATCCCGTGATTTGCTCCCTGACTTGGAGAGGCTGGATTCAGGGGATGCTCCAAACCGCCGGCCCCTTTCCAGCTCTCCATTGTGGAGCTCTCTGGGTCTGGAGCCACCGTCCTCTTTCCTGGTGTGTCCGTCAGTATACTGCACCACAACCTGGGACATCCCATGCCCCAAAGTATGGTGGGGGTGCAGTGACTGGGGAGGAAGGTGAATGCCTCCTTGGTGATGAGGCGACTGAACAGTCCGCGGGGAAGTTGACATCTGAACATGGTGAGGGGCGAGGTCTGTAGGGGGCGGAGGCATGGAGGTCCGCCCGCTGGATACTCGCTGCTGGTCATGTTTGGAGGTCTGCGAAGGAGCAGAGGCTGTCTCTGTGTGAGAGGGTCTCTGTGCAGCAAAAGAGGAGGAGGAGGAGAGGGGGGGAGGTGGAGGAGGAGGTGGGAGCAGTTGAGGGGAGATGTAGCCTGTGTATGGGGCAGTGTAGGGAGAGGCTATAAACTGCAGATTGGGAGGCAGTTGGGTGTAATGGACAGTTCCTCCAACTGTGGATTGTGACAAGGGGGATGTATAAACTGTAGGAAGAGGTGAGACTAGCCTCAGTGAGGAAGAGGAGGATGAAGAGTCTGATGTGGAGGAGAGGGATTTATACTGTGGCCCATCAGACTGACTGGAGCTACGGTGCCCACACACACTGCTCTCATTCCCACCAGCCACACTGGCAAGCCAGGCCATGTTCTCCGTGCGCTGGCTGTCGCTGGCAGGTGGCATGGTATGCGGACGATTTTCAGATGGTAATGTGCTTGAGGGGATCTCCCTCTTCTTTGGGGGCAGACATTCATTACTGCGTTCCTGGTTGGACTTCATGATTTCGCCTCACGTCCCTCAACCGTACTTGCGTTTTCTTTCCTCAACTTTTGGACTTCTCTAGCTTTTTCCGTTCTTTTTTGTTCCCCCTCTCTCTCTGCCTTTCTACTTCACTTCCCTTGCTCTTTCCCTCACGTTTGATGTTCTGTCCTTTGTCTCACTTTAATTAGCTATAAATTAACCTTCCTAATCTTGTCTCGCTTTCTCTCTAGCCAGTTCACCCAAAGCTGTTGATTATCAGGTCTTTTCTTGATAACAAAGAAAATCCAGGCCCTAAGGAACAGGTGAGGAAGGATTAAAGATGGAGATGAAGATATGGAGGGGTGGTTAGAGGGGAGGGGTAGGGCGGTCTCTTCGGTCCAGGGGTCTTTAGCGTCTGAAAGGTGAGCTCAGTGTGGTAGGGGAGAGTGTCACGACATCACACCTGCTGCTGCCGCCGGCGACGACGGGGGGCCGAGTGTGCCGCACTTCATGTGGAATCATTTCCCTGCAAAAGCAAGCCCGTCCACGCACAGCACAAACCTGCGGGAGAGAAAGACAAGCAGACTGAAAAAGTGCAGGACTCAAAAGAGATGAATAGGTACATACAAATTTAAGGTCATTTATACTTTTGTTTGCGTGTTTTCACCCAGACAGCAAGGATGATGACAGGCCAGTCTTCAAAGTTTCTACCTTCTAACATGCAAGTACATCAGCTGATTGTTTTCCAATGAAAAAGAAAGAAGCTGAGTGCACTGACACAGAAAGTACAAAACTGTGTTTAAACTGTCCCTGAAGCAAAACAAAAAGTGAAAAATAGATTAGTTACTGATTGTTGGTTAACTGTTGTAAAGGGGTTTTATTTTCAGTGTAAATGTAAATCTAAAGTTTTTACTATAATAATCATTTATTGATCACAATACAGCAACTTAAACTACTTTAGATCATGTTTTGCAACTAGGTGCCATTTCAACGGGACATGGAGAACAAAACATGGTTCTAGCAAACAAGGCATAAAGGATAACTGTGTGCTAGCTTCAGGAGCACAATGATAACGCTCTAAGGAGAGAAACTGTTGAGCAATACATTTACTGTCATGAAGGTCAACAAACAGGCTATGAGCCAACAAAACGATGCCCCGCATCAACAACCTCAGGAGCTCAACAAACCAAAACAACCAAAACAAGGCTATGGAATAATACAAGGACGCTCTGCAACAAGAAATTCAGGAAGGGAAAAACACTCTTTAGGAACTGACAGTGTTTGAAAGGAACTAGAATGTTCTGAAGGATGAAAAGGAGGCCATGAGTCTACATAATGATGCCTGCAACAAGAAAGGAGGTCCACTGGTAGCTCAACACAGAGGGGTTAAAAGTGTGTATTAAATTTGGTTACAACAGCACAAGTTAGCCATAGGTAATCAAATGAAATGATAATAAAACTCCATTTAATACTTTTCTTCTTTTACTACCTTTATTTATACTTATATTTCCAGATCGTTTTAGATCAGAAGAAGAATTGAAGCAGAACAAAACACCTCTAATCACAGCAACTGGAGCAGAAGAAGAAGTTTCCAACACCTGCGGTACTCGGACCTCCAATCACAGACCTGTGCTGTACTCAACAAAGTATGTGTTCACCACGTGTGTGTGCATGTATGTGTGTGTGCCATCTGTTAGTGAGGACCCCCTACTGCAAAAGATGGAAAGCTTGGTGTGAATCTCATAAATAATGTAAAGGCATTTAAAGCACATGTACCGACCCATCCAACCACCCCCCCACCCCCCCCCCCCCCCACACACACACACACACACACACCCCCTATCTTGCTTACTCAAATACTGACACCTGGGCATACTCAATTATGCTGACACATGTTCTTTTCCTGACACACAGCACAAGTTCACTCACTCACACACACACACACACACACACACACACACACACACACACACACACACACACACACACACACGCTCCAACTATGCACAACACTACACAAAAGCACATACAGAGACACATGTATTTGTCCAACTTAAATACTCCTGAAAGTGGGCTAAGTAGCAGTTGACTAAGTTACTGCAAACTTGCACTAGACACGCACAGACAGAAACACAATAACAAGTTTTGTTTGTTTATTTACTCATGTAAAAGTTTGCAAAGGTAAGAGTTTACACTCACAAAAACATTACTGTCAAGTAATAAAATGATAACCCAAGTAACTGCCCAAACCACATGCAAAGTATTGACGAATTAACAAATAATTGATTTTCACTGTGCGTGTCTTCAACCCCCTACAATACAGCCTATTGTGTACATTGCCAATCACGTACCAGACATAGTGCCATTTTTAACATCCAAATACCATGAGGAACATAGACTGAAATATTTGGAAAATCTACTACTGCTGATGTCAAGATACTCCTTTGAGAAAAGAGTGTCAGTCTTCTGATAAAATATAATCTTGGTTGGTTAGCTCATTGTTGCTGTAAAAGCCGACGTCAAAGTATAGTCAGAGTCAGAGTATCTTGACATAACAATGGAAGGCTTTAGCTTGATACCATTACTCAAGATTAGGCATTTATTATTGTGCATTTTGGAAACACTGAGAATCTGAAGACACGGAGCAGAATGATATAAAAGCGAGTCACCGACACGTATGCAGCTGCTCTGGTGACGCCTCTGAATGTAAGACTGCAACAGTTGCTAGCTCTACTCACATTAGACCCAATAGCAGCCTCTTGTATTGATGATGAGTCTGACTATCTGACCTCTGGAGCTGCCAAGTCACATGAGACTGAATCTTTCAACCAGAATGACTGGGTCAACACCTCCCAGGTTTCCTAGGGCTTATTTACTAATTCCTGCAGAGTGACAACTGCCCCCACTGTGTGTGTGTGTGTGTGTGTGTGTGGGTGTGTGTGTGTGTCTGTTCTGTGGGTTGAGGGCATCTTGCATCTCAAGCAGATTCCTGTGATTTAAGATGTGCCGCAGTGCTACTACAACACAACTACAGAGACAGGCGCAGGAGTAAACACATGCACATACGGTACAAGAGCACCTGCATGCATGCATACATACACATACACACACACACACTATCAAGAACACACCATCTGTTCAATCAAGCAGGCATGACTCAGAGGTGTGTTGATAGGTACTCTTGATCGGTGAGCTTTTAGCACTCTCCTCTGCTTCTCGTTCCTTTCCACCTCTCCGTCACTCTACCTCCACTCGACTCCTCTCCTGCATCAGCCTCTCCTTCTTCATAACTCCATTCTCAATTATCAGTCTTCCATCTAATGGTTTTATGTTCCTAATTTTCTATCTCTCAATGTCTTGGCTTCTTCTCTCATGGCATCCTATCACATTAATCTTCTACACTTCTCTCTACTGTACTATATGCTACACCTCATTCACTGTACTGTACAGAATCAAGTCAGTGGAGGGGAGAAAAAAAACTGACAAACTATTCTGTTTGTATTCACCAAGCTCTTCACCAAATTAAAACTCAGAGATAAGAGGAATATTATGTGTCAGAGCTCACAGATCAGAGCCATTTCATATCAGCTGCCACATCAAACACTGACAGTCTGTACATCCAGCTACAGATCTGTTCATGCTGCCATCTATGACCGCTTTTATCTTCAGAGCGAGGCACCTCGTTTCTGACACTTCACTCTGGCACATGAAAAAAAGTTTCTGAAAATTGCAGGAGAAATGCTGTATGCATTGTGTAATGGGATATATTGTACTGCTGTTACATTCAGTGTGTAATACAGTAAGTGTGGTATGGCACTGCAGCTGCTAAGCAACTGATACCAGAGAAATGATTTGACTTTATGCATTACCGCTGTCTTTTAC
The DNA here is from genome assembly GCF_021018895.1 of Seriola aureovittata. Taxonomy (NCBI): domain Eukaryota; kingdom Metazoa; phylum Chordata; class Actinopteri; order Carangiformes; family Carangidae; genus Seriola; species Seriola aureovittata. The sequence goes on from NC_079379.1 coordinate 13,680,496, forward strand.
AATACAGGAAACAGAAATTATACACCGTAGAAATGTAGGAACCTAACTATTATACAGGAACAGGGGGTGAGACACATTCACACACATTAATCCTGGGGAAAAAAACCTTAACTTTCACACTTGGTCCTTTCTCTTCTGCTTTTTCCTGCTGTGTTTGTGAGAGAAAGAAACAAAGAAAAAGAAAGAAATGTTGAGATAAGGAGTGAAAGTAAAGAAAAACAAACTCGCTTCCAGCGTGTACAGTGGGAAACTTTATCTTAAACGACAAGAAGAAGAAAAAAAAAAGGCAGAAAGCAGCAAAACTACAGCAAAGGGATCTGAGAGTGATGAAGAGAGGTAGGAGGGCGAGGAAGATGGGAGAACAGGTGTATGAGAGGGATGAGATGCATGCATTGACCTACATTGCAGTAAGAAAGAGAGAGAGAGAGTATTGCTTCACTGAAACTGACACTCAAACACACATTCACTGAAACGCTATGTCACCTGAATCTTGCTGAGCTTGCAGCGTCTGTGTGTGTGTGTGTGTGTGTGTGTGTGTGTGTGTGGATGTGTGTGTAGATATCAGATGACCTGTAACCCAAGCCGTCTGTCCTGCATGTGCTTTGGTCTCTCTCTTTCTCTCTCGCTCTCTCACACACACACACACCCACAAACGCGCGCGCACACACACACACACACACACACACACACAAATACAATGACCCAAGCCTGTGTAGGAACACAAGTGAAAATAACTCTAACTAACTGTGTGTGTGTGTCTGTGTGTGTGTGTGTGTGTGTGTGTGTGTGTGTGTGTGTGTGTGTGTGAGTCAGTAACCTGAATCGTTCATTCATGCACTATACTATTGTCCTTCTACGGTCAAAACACTGGAGGTGTGTATATGTCACCCTCTCTCTCCTAGACACTGACACACTCCGCACACAGTATACATAAGAAACCCAAAACATAGAGATTAATGGATGAATACCGTCTGATGTTTGTGATTAAAACCCTGCAGGGAAACTGAATATTATAATATTTAACCGATATTTCATTATCTATAAAAATGGCATATTCAGAATTATATGTCAGAATAATACACACACCACACTCTCTAAATGATGCATTTAACTTAGATTTCAATATATAATTTATGAATCATCCATCTTTATTCAAGCAGTACTGGAGTGCTTTGTGGTTATGGCGCCAGCACTGCGTCTGTACAGCCACCACTACTGTAACTATGGTCAGTCACAACAATTACAAAATGTTTACACTGACAATAGACACTGAAAGACACAAACACTGGGTTTCATTGTTCTACAGTAGCAACTAATATCCTTCCCAACCTTCACCAAAACAGCCAAGATGTCAAATGCAAAAAAGGCTAAAAGATACTTTGGGGTTAAAAGTCATGTTTGTGTGCAATGCAGCTTATTGTAACATTTAGATAATACATACATTTCAAGAATGTATTGTATCTGCCCTTGAGGATCCAATACAGTTTATTATGAGTTATCATATCACATCAATTGGTCTCACTGAATCACATTCAAGCTAAAATATATGCTATTTAATAGATGCAGCTTTAACTCTAGTTTTGCTGTTGGAGAGTTTGTTGATGCTATCAACTCTGTGGCTTTCGCCTTTAGTTGTTAGCAGCAACAGCATGATCTATAATTATATGCAGGTATGTCCGGTCCATCAACAAAATCCACTTAAACTCCCCTTACACAGGAACCTTCATTCAACATTGCATTTCAATGTTGGTACTGGGAGGGCCCTGATCTGGGGATGGGCCCTGGAATTTTTCTTTTTTTCTTTTTAAGGTGTCAAGAGGTTCAAAATATTTAGCGGCATCCACAATTGAATCCTACGCTCACAGTCTGATCATGTCACGGTGAAACACTGCAAAGTGCAAACCACAAGGGGCAGCAGGATACAGGATGTATTTACTTGCGTCTTACGTTTATTGTATGTTGGTGTAACATATTGTTTGTTTATGTTTACTTATGTAGAATTTCCGTTCAGAATGCGCCATACCAGATAATTATAGAAAAATAGCAACTTTGTGTTGTTTTGCCAACCAGCTAATCAACACTTCATCATTTTGTCTGCAAAGCATTTAGATAAGTGCTGTAGCAACATAAAAACTGTGTGCATAGGCTACATATGTCTGTTCCATTTGAGTCTGTGTGTGTGTGTGTGTGTGTGTGTGTGTGTGTGTGTGTGTGCGTGATTGCCCAGTCATAATCATAATCATGATCAAAGGGATAAGTCCAACGTGATGTGTTATCTCATTGCTAAATATAGTTCAACTGGAAAGTACAGTTGCTGCAGGCTCATACTTCTCTGTCTCTCTCCACTTCTCTATGTCTTTCTTTACGTCTCTCTGTGTCTGTTTGTCTATGTGAATTTTCATTAGCGTGGGTGTGTGTTTGCATATGTGCACATTACAGGGACCCTTGCCAGACTGGGAACTCTGACAAGGCTGCCACTTTATTCACTGTCACCCTCCACTAGTGATTACACACAAACAACAACAAACACACAAACACACACACACAAATAGGAGTATGGTAAGATAGTGAGGGAGTAATGGAGGATCTGCCATTGACAGATGGAGTTAGGGAAGCAGGGGAACAGAAGAGGGAGGGGTGACGGAGAAAACGAGAAGCAAGAGCGAAACAGCGAGAGAGAGAGAGAGAGAGAGAGAGAGTGGTTAAGAGTAACAGAGACAAAGAGAGACAGAGATGGAGAGAAACAAATGACTGTGAGAAAAAGAGCCTTTTTCAGAAAACAAACACTTAGGCAGCGTTGCATGACTTGCACTTTCTCACCCCTTGACAACCCTGAGGTTGGGTGGGTGACTGGGAAAGGTGGGGGGTGGTGGGACACAGACAGACAGTCAGGGACAGCCTGAGAAAGAAAGAAAAACCAATGGAAACAGAGGAAAGAGAGAAATGTATGAAGAGAAGAAAGAGAAGAGAAGAGAAGAGAAGAGAAGAGAAGAGAAGAGAAGAGAAGAGAAGAGAAGAAGCAGGGAGGGGAAACACAGGACGATCGCCGAATGGGAGAAACAAGCGACGACGATTGTAGGAAAAACTAGGGCAGACGCAGTACGCACTTACAAATGACATACTGTGATACAACAAGACAAGCGTTCAGGACACACACACACACACACAAACTTACTCTCTCGCTCCCACACACACTTCATTCAGAGCGAGCGCAAAACTGTGTGAAGTGTACTTACCAGGGTAGCAGGAGTAGCCCACTTCTGCAGCATGCTCCCTCTCCCCCTCTCTCATTCCTTTCCTCCCTTAACTCCTCTCTTCTCCTGCTCTGCCGTGTCCCTTGTAAAGCACCCTGAGTCTCACTCCGTCTCCCTCTCTCCCCCTCAAGCGGAAAATCCCAGGCAGATTCAGTGTACTTGTGCTACAAACTGCTCTCAGCCTTTCTCACCCTCCATACACACACGAGCGCGCACACACACACACACACACACACACACGCCCCTACACACACACTCATACACAGCCAACAGCCCTGAATCTTGACAGCGAGGCAGGAAGCTCCCTGACTAACAGTGTCACACAGAACTCAGGTGATCACACACACACACACACACACACAAAACTGGTAGCACACACTCGCACACGCCCACAGGGAGGGAGTCCCGCATGCAGAGCTCCAACGTGTATTATGCAAGGGGCTGAATGCGAGCCAGAGCTCTCACACTGTCTGCCCCACACACACACACACACACACACACACACACACACACACACACACACACACACACACACACACACACACACACACACAAACACACACAGGGCCCCTCCCACGGTTTGCTCGGCCAACTTCATCAGGTATTCATTCAAAAAACACACACACGCCAGCTGGCTGCACGCCCAGAGACCGCTTACAAGCAGAGAAAGAGAGAGAGAGAGAAAGAGAGAGAGAGAGAGAGAGGGAGAGAGGGTGGGAGGGTGTTACAGTGAGAAGGGCAGAGAGGGGGACTGTGGGAGAGATAAAGAGGGAGACAGGGAGGGAGGGACGGAGGGAGGGAGGAAGAGAGTGAGCAGTAGAGATTAGAGTGAGGGAGGGAGAGTGCATGAAAGAGTGACACATGGAAAACTCATGTACAAACACAGATATGCTTGTATCCAGGGCTGGAACTATGATTAATCTGTCACTGCTTTCACAATTTAGTGATTAATCATGATCTATTAAATAGTTTAAAATGCCCATCACAAGTTTCTGGAGACCAAGGTGATGCTTTCAAATTGTTTCTTTTATCAAACCAATTGTGTAAAACCAAGACATTCAATTTAAAAATCATATAAAACAAACAAACAAACAAACAAACAAAAAACTGGAACCAGCAGATGTTTAAATTACTTGGACAATTAATTAACAAAACAGTTTATTTCTGTCAGTCCACTCATATTCACTCAGTAAATACACAGTTCTCACACACACACACACACACACACGCAGACGCAGGTTTGAGAAGAACACACCCGTATGAGATCAACGATAGTCACAAACAACATTATAACCACTGTCTACTGTGTTTTTCCTCTTTAGCAGATACAGTAGGTTCATTCCTGCTCAGACTCAACAAGGCTGCACTTCCTGCGTTCCACCACTAGATGTCATGACTGATTTCCTCACTGACAGTGACTACAGCAGTCTATTTCCGTTAGTTAGCTGACCTAGTTAAAAGACCATTTGGAAGTAAATATAGATGAAATGTGCTCCTCAATGCTAAGAGATGGAGCACGCACAGGGAAGAAGTGAGCGCACACTCATAAGACGTTAACACACACACACACACAAACCAAGAACAGTAATGAGTCCCACTAGACTCCGTGGGCCTAAACATGCACTAAAAACACATCCTGTTTGTGTTGGTTGGTCTTCCTGTCAGCTTGATATCAATCCTGTGCTAAACTGGATATTCATGGACTCTACTTAACTATTGCTGGGCAGGAGTTTGGTTTTAATGTGGTTAAAAGGACTAAAAGAACATAAAATTGTACCCAGAGAGGCTTTGCATGGGTAAGAGGTTTGCAAAGTGGTAATCTTTGATGTGTCTGTGATCTTTTTTATTTTATTTTGGAAAGCGTTTTTGGTGGTAAGCACTGAATAATGTTTTAAAATGGTATTATAATTATTTGCTAATCAAACAGTGCAACAGTACTATGATGTTTCTCATCCTGGACTCGTTGGTACAGACTTTGTGGAGGTGCTGCTCTATTGTTGATCTGTTACTCGTTGTTTCTGTTCATGTTAAAGACATAGTTCCTGATTTTATATAGCAATGATGAGGTCATCACGAATCACAAAATGTCCTTCCTGTTTTGAAATGAGACCATGCATCTGTTTTGAAACATAATTTGTCATAATTCGGGGGGTTTTATGTGTTTTTTGGACAGTTTTAAACAAACCACTGCTGCATCTATATTGTCACCGTTGAGTCGTATCTAAGTGACTAAAACAGAATGACAAGGACAGATGTAAAAAAAAAAAAAGATACAGATAGACTCCATACACAAAATTAAGTTACAGACAGAAAGTCAAATCAACAGAGACTGACAGAAAACCAGACTAGACAGTGTATTTGCTTCACAGTCCATTCTGTTTCTTCAGGTGACCTCAACGGCACAGAAACATTCGTCTGTTGCCTTAGCAACCAATTGGAGCCTCTTGGCATTTAATCATAATTCATTTGTGTGGGTTTGTTTACAATCTGTCGCCAAGTGAAAGCAGTACGAGAGAGAGAGAGAGAGAGAGAGAGAGAGAGAGAGAGAGAGAGAGAGAGTGGGGGCGTAGAACAAGCATAAAAAAGATGAGAAAGGAGCGAATCAGTTATGAAAGATCTCAGCTTTTGGTTTGGTGATTTGAGTTCTCTCTCTAACGTCTCCACCTTTGCTCTCCATTTGAAACTTTCTCCGTCTGGCTGAGGTCGTCGCACATCAACGCCCTTCGATCGATTCTGAAAACACACAAAACTCTGCTCTCCACTTCCAAACCTCACACTCTAGACCCACATAAATATCATTTCTCTCTGCTGCCTGACCATGTCGATCAAGAAAACCTGTTTTGGTTGGATGTTAGCAACAACTAGAGACCATGAATAAATGTCTAAAACATCACCACTTGATCATAACTTGCGAAGATAGAGTGTCACTCCTTCTGCAAAAATCTGCTTTATTGTCCCTGAGCTTATCTCCCTCGTTATAAATCTGTCAAAACCTCAAAATTAATATCTTTTCTTCATGAGTGATGGATTTTATGTGTATAACATGAAATTGAAAACGTCCCTTAGCTGTTTTAGACAGCTGGATATCAAGAAAAACATTTTTTTCCTTGTATTAAGAACAAGGTGTTATGCTGACCGACATACAGTAGATATGAATGAAAATGAAAAACCTGCAATTTCCTCTTTTGTAACATCTTGACAGTCATACTTTTCAGATGTGATGCTGATAGATGCTTCATTAACATCAAAACTCCTTCAATAATCACCAGGTAATAAAATTCAATGAAATGTTAAGTGTGCTGAAATTTTCCACAGCAAATACTGCTCTGCTCTCTCTCCGTCTCTCATTTCTTCTGTCTTTCTGCAGAGCACAGAACAGTCTCAGTCACAGTCAGTCACTAAGGAAACTGATGAAAAGCTTCTATATATACACACACCCATATACATATCACAGACTTGCTCTGCTCTCCCTCTCTCTCTCCCCCTCTCTCACTCACACAAACACACGGACTTTCACGCTCTCTCCTTCGCCCACACAAACTTCACACACGCTGCGGTTATGACAACGGCAGCCCCCGCCTTCCTACACTCTCTTTACCCATCTACCCCCCCCCCCCCCCGTCTCTGTCGGCGAAAGTCTCAGCTCTCTTGTTTATCCATGTCTTTCCATCTGTCTCTGTGTGTATGTGTGACTGTGCGTGTGTGTGTGTGTGTGTGTAGGAGCTCGTGAGACGGCAGGTGCAGAGCCATCTAATGGTCACATACCACACACACACACATACACATACACACACACCCACACATACACACAAATGATCATTGCAAGGCTAGTATTTATGAAGGCACACCCTTATTACATTATCTTAATCATATCGTACCAGTGTTCCCTTCATAATCTATCATTCACAACCTTTTTTAATCATTACATAATCATGTTAGCAGTGCCCTATGAACCGTGGGCCGTTTACACACTCTACTATACTTTCTTTCCATACCCCTTCATCTCTCTGTCTCTCTCACAAAGCCTCTGTCAGGCTGCCTTAACTTGCTGGCAGTGTAGTGCTCTACTTCAGCCCAAGCCACATCCCATTCACAAACCTACTAATCCACACACACTATTAGATCCCTACTAGTCACACACACACACACACACACACACACATACACACACACACAAAGAAGTATGCATGTGTGTGTGTGTGTGCAGGATTAGGGGGGGAATGGAATGGATGGGCAAATCACTGCTAAGCTCCTCTATTGCTCTATAATCCTACTGAGTACACACACACACACACACACACACACACACACACACACACATACAGACACACAAATGCGAAAATGTGCAAACACGCATGCTGCCGCGCACATGCACACACACGCAAACATGAACTGATGCTCTCACTCTTTCATATTCACACATGTACAAAGCATATATACGCACACACCCACGCACACACATAGAGACACACACACACACAATAAAAGCAGCCATCACAGACAGTCAGACAAACAAATATGCAGGCAAAAGTCCAACACACTCATTCAAGGGCAAACGAAGACATAAACACTCACATATTATTTCAAAGACAATATATAATCCTGCTCAGAGAATGTGTGTTACGGGCATAAAGGGGAGTAAGAGAGAAATGTGGGAGGGAAGGCAGTTGGAGGGAGAAAAAGAAAGGATAAATAAAAGCTAAAAGTAATAAAAGAGCCCATTGATGAGAGAAAAGGGGAAGGAGAGAAGTAAACGACAGAAATGAGGAGTGAGAGAAAAGGGACACATAAATGTAATTGGAACTCCATTCATTCATTACACGATCCATCCATTCATTGATTCTACCCACACAGCTATCACTCCTTTGTTTGTTCCTTCAGCAGGAGATCCTGCATTACTTGCATTACGAGAGAATATCACTCACTTTCAAAATTTGAATATGGAAAACATTTTCTATTATGAACTACAACAGCTCAAACAGGATTTAAGAACATGCAAATATATTTCCACAAGCTTCCACAGGGCCAAGACTGATGAGAGATATATGTGGCTCCTCCACTGGCAAAAACTACTTCATTGACTTACTCTTGCCTTTGCACTGGCAATTTTAAGCATATTCTAAATGGAAAAAAAAAAACAACAGAACAGATTGGAGGCTGGAAAACTGGAGCTTCAGTGTTCTGCAGATATTGGATGTTTTGCAGATGAGTGATTTTAACTTTTGGGATAATAGTTAAACATGAGCTTGCGCTTGATTTTTAAAACCACTATGATTTTTAAGTGATTCACAATCTTCTTCACACTACATACATTACGGTTATACTCATTACTGATGAATCTGATGACAATTTTCTCAATCAATCATCAATCATCAATTAATCCTTTGGTCTATAAGGTGTAAGAAGATAGTGAACCTTGCCCCTCATTGCCCAACTTGTCATTGGCACATGGCATGTTCTGTCTGACCAATAGCAAAAATTCTTCAATTTACTTTCATGGAAGAAAAAAAAAGAAGCAAATATTCACATTTGAGAAGCAAAAAACATTTTTGCATAAACAGTTAATTAAACATTATATCATTTTCTGTTGATCATTTGATCTAAGTAAGTGAATTTATTTAGTTCAAGCTCTTTCATCATCTACTTGTCACAGAATCAGATCTGTCAGGGGGTATCGAGTTGGGATTTAAAAAAAAATAAAAAATTCAAATACACCCCACATTTTAAAAACGCTATCTTAAAACGAAGCCGTATATACGACACACCATACACTCCATACATACAGTGTCAGTTACTGATAGAGAATATTCCTTCCCCACTCCTCACATTTGTAATGCTAATTTAAAGCAAATCCTCTTTAATATTTATTACACTCCATCTTTCATCCCGTGATCTTTCATGTGGGTGAGACACGGTGAGAAATGCAAGCAGGCAATCGGACGCAGGCTGAAGGCAGGTTGGGGACGGGTTGACAGGTGTGGGATGAGTGACTCCGAGGGGCTGCTGGGAACAGGGTGCTAAACAGAACGCCTGTGGAGACAAATTGTAATACACACGCAGTACGGTGAACTAAAGCTGCTGGATTTGCTTGTCAGCAAACACACACTTTATTTTCTCTCACATGTCAGAACGGGAGAAAAAGAACTCGGACAAACACTTTTTTTTTTTTTTTTGAAACGGAGCTTGCATGTGTCCACACCTAGGAGAGAGAACCATACTGTTGTGTGCGCTGAAGGTGAACTGCCTCGCTGTAACGGTCATAGGGAGGCAGACTGGTACTAATTGGCTTGAATGGGCATTGCAGCGGGCATTGTGCGGGTAAAGGAGAGGTGTGCGACTGCTCAGCGTGTGTCCTTGTCTGTGAATAATGTGTTCCACCTTTTCAAAGGCACACGGACAAAAAAAATGTCAGACAGGCAGCAGCACTGCTTGAGCATGCAGTCTCAGGCACATTCATCAAAGCCCCCTGCTCCATCCGTACACACATCCGACACCCATGAGACTCGACAGGACACACATGTAGCGCACAGCGGAGCCATACGCAACAACAATTTCACAGCAAGGCGCGTGCACACACAAACACACACAAACACACACACACACACACACACACACACACACACACACACACACACATATATACACACACACACCACAATCACATCACACGCCACAGGTGTTTGACTGCTGCCCAGCAGAGGGTCTCCTCCTGAGGCCGAAAGCTGTGCTGACGCAACAATACACAGCCCCATATACATGTCCATTCATACCACTGTATACTGTCAAACGCACATAACCACGATGAATAGTCACGTTGATTGCTGTGAGGTTCCAAGAAAGAGAAAATGGCTCTCTCGTGCGAGTAAGGCGTGTTTTGTGTGTCCTGTTAACAAAGGGACGTTTTATGCTGCGAGTCTGTGACCAGCTGGAAATCCTGCACCACATAACAGAAAATGAAGACATCAGTTTGCCTTGTTAATGTTTTTGCTTTATGAATAACTAATACACAGAGCCCTTGCATATAGCCAGAGGGTAAACTGTGTGTACTTCTCAAGACTTGAGCAAGAACAAAGGAACACTTGAAGTTCGTCCCTTGGCCTCAAAATCACATATTTAGCTTTGTCCATGAAAAAAAAAATCCCTTCATCAAAATGGCTTGTAACTCTTCACCTTTGCCTCAATGAGTATTAGTGGATCCATCAATACGCAAATTGGCCCCGCCTCTTCCTCGACCCAACCCTCAGCCACTCGTCTGCATTTCCGACTCTGCCCATCAAACACACAAATCCTCTGCCTGTTTTCCATTTTGCTAACTAGTATACTGTGGTAATACAGAAGTCAGTCAGGCATACATGGTCGAACTTTGATTTTCACTGGAGGGGTGTAGGCAATTAAAAGTTTTAGAGATGACGCACAACAACTAATGGGAAAAAAGTGTAACTTGTCGACAATGGGGGGGGTATAAATTCTTAATATGATACCCTACAAATGCAACAAATACTTGATTTTTGAAGTTGATAACTGAGAATATATAATTCCAATAACAGCATTTATGAAATTCCGTAACTAACCAGCTGAACCATAATTTATGTTTGTGCTTAACTATTCAGTTTCCAGCCTCTCCTGACTTAACAATCCAGTTTGCACAAGGAGGCGACTGTTCCAGCGCCTGTGTTGGATCTGAGGAAGAGCAGCTTCATTCCAACACAACTGCTTAAGAGAGAGAGAGAGAGAGAGAGAGAGAGAGAGAGAGAGAGAGAGAGAGAGAGAGAGAGAGAGAGAGAGAGAGAGAGAGAGAGAGAGAGAGAGAGAGAGAGAGACAGAGACAGACAGACAGACAAACAGACAGACTGACCACACAGGCTCCTCACTGCTTGCTTCACTTGCCCTACTCATCACTCGTTTTCTTTCAACATAATTATTTTCAGTAGTTTTTATGTACACACACACACACACACACACATTGTACACACAAACACACATGAAAGGAAATTCCATCTCAGTGACATTCTTTGGGTGGGCCTTT